>NC_089742.1:28478347-28485847 GCF_040412425.1 Macrobrachium rosenbergii | reverse complement strand
TTTTTTTGTTCTTTAGATTCGCCTCTCACACTCACACACACACACACACACACACACACACACACACACACACACACAAAAATGGTACGCGTTCCACCCTGTCCTGGCAGATTAGCATTGAGAGCAAGATTATGAGATTCTGTGGACACAAAGAGAGGAAACTGAAACTGGTATACGATTAATGGCTGATTGACCTAGTTTCTCCAAGTCCAGGACCTTAAATATGATGGTGTCTGTTATGAAAGTTCAAATGTTTTGGTGTCTCTTATGCAAGTTCAGTGGTTCAGCTAACCTAGAACAATCTTCTAGCCCAGTCCTGAAGATAAATATTTAAAAAAAGAGTTAGGCCTAGCTGTCAGGGAACTTACATCCAGTTCCCAACTGAGACGTGATTGTATGAGTCGGGAGAAACGAAGGCTGGAAGAAAATTCCAAAGCGTTTGGGGTATGTCTGAAAATTTTCTCATGGGTGCTAAAAGACTCTTCAAAAACTGGGATGTTATAGTTCCTGCTTATTCAAGTTAGTCAGGGTATTGTGGTGCTGACACTTACCTGCTTATCGCTGTGCTTATGCAAGCCTTTCAGAAACTAATGAGTCCAGTGTTTCTCAGGAACCTGCTAATTTCAACATTGTTAAATGTTTCTTTATTCCCCCTTTATCAAAAAGTCTTGATTTTAGCCTATGTTTTCAGAAACTTCTTTATCCATACCCATCCGGAAGCTTCTTAATGCCTTGCCATGTTTCCAAAAACTTCTTTTTAGAAACTTCCCAATTCGTACGTGTTTTCAGACTTTCTGTTTCCATTTATTTAAAAAAAATCTTAATTTTTGCTCTTAAGAAAGTTTTCGTCCCTACTTCACCATACGACGATTCAGAAGCGTTTTAATTACTGCATTTTCAGAAACTATTTCATTCCCACTTTTTCCAGAAGTTTCCGAAATCCTCCCTTTCAGAAAAAAATAAAAACTTTTTTGAAAGTGACCACTCCCTTTATCTAAGCGTACCTCTCCCATACCTCCATTTTGCATTTTCAAGGCTGGGTCCCTTACGTAGCAGCTATTTCGAACTGTTTTTGTGCTGAAAGTTATAGTCTTTTAGTTTTAGGTGAACAATTACTTTGCCTTTACGTTTTTGGTGTTGATTGTTGCTCTAGCAATGAATACTGAGGTCTGCAACTGTTGAATTATGAGAGTGCATATATTTATTGTTAATGCATAGGTGCTAATGTGCTGTATGCATTGATGTAGTTGGCAGCTGGTTTTGTAATAGTGCTTATGGTGACTGACTAAAGGTGAGGTGATAGTGCATGGAATGATCAACGCCTCGCATAGTAGTGGATGATTGATTGATTGACATCTGTTATGTAAAAGCGGTTAGAGTGACTGGTAAAAAGTTCACTGAATGAGGACGAATCGATTAAGAGGTGATTAGTAATTATGAATGCAGCGATTGACAGCTGCTTTAGTAATTATGGATTAAGTGATAGACAGCTGCTTTAGTATTTATATATGAAAGGATTGACAGCTGGTTTAGTATTTATATATGAAAGGACTGACAGCTGGTGTAGTATTTATACATGAAATGACTGACAGCTGGTTTAGTATTTATATATGAAAGGATTGACAGCCGGTTTAGTATTTATATACGAAAGGATTGACAGCTGGTTTAGTATTTTTATACATGAAATGACTGACAGCTGGTTTAGTATTTATATATAAAAGGATTGACAGCTGGTGTAGTATTTATATATAAAATGATTTACAGCTGGTTTAGTATTTATGTATGAAAGGACTGACAGCTGGTTTAGTATTTATATACGAAAGGATTGACAGCTGGTTCAGTAATTATGCATTAATGGACTGACAGCTGGTTTAGTATTTATGTATGAAAGGACTGACAGCTGGTTTAGTATATATATAAAAAGATTGACAGCTGGTTTTAGTAATTATGCATGAAAGGACTGACAGCTGGTTTAGTATTTGTATATGAAAGGATTGACAGCTGGTTTAGTAATTATGCATAAAAGGACTGACAGCTTGGTTAGTATTTACGGACAGTGTAACTGACAAATGTTGTAATAACTGAAAGCTGAGTGACTGAGAGATGGTTTAGTCATTCAGATGGAACTGAAGATAGACTGACAGTCAGATGACATCTGTAAACTAAGTGGAGATGAATTGACTGACAGCTGTTGTAGTATGAGTGAATATAGTAGTGGACATCTGGGCTAGCCAGTGAGAATGAGAGTTAGTTACAGCCGATGTAATAATTGATAATGGAGTTAAACAGAGTTGATGTTGATTATCTGAAATGGATTATACAGTCTGACTGCTGTGCATTCATCTGACTCTCAAGCAGTTGAAGACTTAAGTAACAATTGAATACTGAGTGATCGACTGCTGTCGTTGTCACTAAGGATAAGCGGCTGACAGCTGATGTAGTATTTTTGACGGAGTGATTGGCAGATATCGTAAAAATAAAGGAAGAAATTATTTGCCAAGTGGAGTAATATAAAAAAAAAATTTAGCTGTTGAACAGTTATTGCATTCGTTGAGATGTGATCTGATTGACAGGGGCTTCAGGGATTGAGAATGGTGTAACTGACAGCTGAAGTAATGATTGAGGATGGTGTCACCGGCAACTGTTGTAATAACTGCTGGTGACGCGAATGGAAGCTGGTGTTGTAATTGAAGATGGAGTAGCTGGTAGATAGAGTTGTCTGTGAGGATGTAGTGATTGATAGCTACCTACGATGCATTTGATGACTGATACTTCTGTATAGTGATTGACACTTTTTGTAATATAAATTCTGGATGAAGTAATCGGCATTTGATGCTGGCATAGTAATTAAGAATGTAATGAATTACAGCTGGTGACATTTTTAGGATAGTGATTGATAACTACTGTATCAGTTGATGATTGGAGGCTTAGCATCTGGTTAATAATATAGGATGGAAGGATCGACAGCTGTCATATCCAGGATGAAGTCTTGACACTTGCTGTAGTATTTAACGTTGTGATTGACAGCTGGTATAGTGATTGCGGGTGAAGTGATTTGACTTCTGAGTCAGCAAGTGAGTGTGGAGTAATCAACAGGCGACGCAACGACTGAGAACGGACTGATTGAGAGGTTGGCAATACTGCCCTAAAATGGAAAACTGCAGTATCTGCAAAATTTTCGAAATTGAGATATGCCAGCTATTGGGCTCGTGAAACACAAAATACGCAAGTCACTGCAGTTTCAGAATGATTCTTCAGTGCTTTAGTTAGGGGGTCCCATTTACAGTATGTGCAAAATCAGTAGTAAGGCAAGGGAAAACTGCAGTATCTACCATTTTTCTCAGTTTTGTATTTTTGCATTTTTGCAGACACTGCAGTCTTCCATTTTAGGGCGGAATACGTGAATATGTAGTTTTCTAGCAGCAGTTTTAATACCACCCAGTTCTCTAGGAATTTTAGCTTGGCAACAACTAAAATGTTGAATAGTTTGCCTAGTGCAGTTGTGGGATCATCTGATCTCCAAATATTTAAATTTGAGGAGCAAATTCGTTCCTGGTTGTTGTTGACGCCCCCGAATTCAGGTATGTCAGTTTTATTTGATATTCCAGCTTATTTATTTTTTCATTACTTTTTCTTTAACCTGTCTCTCTCTACAGGCTGATTTCCCTTTGGAAACATCTTAGGTTACTTGTTTGTTGACCCATAAGGGTTTCCAGTTGTAGATTTAAAAGCAAAGAGGGTTTGGCAACTTTTGTACGAACACAGTAGAATGAGGTGACTGACATCCGTTGCAGTGACCTAAGACAGAAAAGGTTTATTAACCAGGTGCATTGTACTGCATTCGTGGCTGAGTGGGAGAAATTAACGAGAGGAAGTCGACCGTTTTAGGGGGCGCAGTAAAAGGTCACCTTTAAATCCCCTATCTTGGGAAGTGTTATAAGTCGTAGTTCGGGCACAAGAAATGACGTATCTAAAATTGACCTTGTGTTCTGTTGTTCGTGTACTATGCATACTTACGCCCACTTTACGAGAATGCCCCACGCAGAGGACAGTCTTTTTCTCTCTCACTCACATACACACACACTCATATATATATATATATATATATATATATATATATATATATATATATATATATATATATATATATATGTGTGTGTGTGTGTGTGTGTATACATTATATATATATATATATATATATATATATATATATATATATATATATATTCAAACAACATGAACTAACCTTTGCATGGAGCTTCTCTGATAGACTGAGTTTTGTTCATCATGAACCGATGAAACTTTTATTGACTTTAATGTTGGGGTGCCAGAATGAATCTGAACTTTTCTTTTTTGGTTTTGAAGTTTATGAATCTCACAGCAAAGATTATTTCCCTTCGTGAATAACAAAAAAAGCTTTTTGACGCAAGCAAGGAACACAGAATGAATAAGTTTGCATTTGTCAAGATCACGATAATCAGAGCCTTTCGTATTCAGCTTTCTTGGGAGCCCGGTTGTGCTGGTAATACAACAGTAGTTCGATTACGTTTCAAAGTAATAGGTTTTCATCTGCAAATCGATAATGTTACAATGTCTGTAATATTTAACTGTTTTTAGTTCGGCCTTTTTTTTTACAGGGGCTCAGTTCATGTAAGCTATTTTCGTCTAATAATGGCAAGATTGAGACTCTATCATAACAAAGACCCTCAGGTATTTGGTCTTATGTTACAGTATACATACAGAGTTCTGTAATTCAGTTTTTAGCATCTCTAAATACTGAAGACTCAGGTTATACACTCTCAGTAATTCCTGGAGCATTCCTAAAGGAAATGAGATTATTTTACAGGGATTACCAACGCAGAATATTTGCAAAGCCATTCGCAATGCACCTTTTGCAAAAATACTAAACCTTGTCTGAAATAGAATTACAGAACTGACAAGCAGATTGAAGTGAGGAGTTATTGTGACTGACTTTCTCTATCTTTCCTTTTTGTTTTGCATTTTCTTTTGTCACTCAATACTTTCGGAAAATGAAAGCAAAGTAGGCCATGGCATGGAGAATTGACGGAGGGAAAAAAATTCTCGACCTAATTTTATGTAGAACTCGAATATTCCAAAAGAGAGGAAAAAATATTATGATAAAGGGCAGGAGGATTAATTAGAAAAAAATGCAATGTAACGTTTCCTAGGAGTAATTAAGCCCGGCGTGATCTAATTTTTCGTATGATGACCGTAATTACATGCGCATATCGAGAGAGAGAGAGAGAGAGAGAGAGAGAGAGAGAGAGAGAGAGAGAGAGAGAGAATGCAAAATTATGAGGGAGAGAGAGGGAGAGAGAAATGCAAAATTACAGAGAGAGAGAGAGAGAGAGAGAGAGAGAGAGGAGAGAGAGGGAGAGAGAGAGGAGAGAGTGCAATTATGAGAGAGAGAGAGAGAGAGAGAGAGAGAGAGAGAGAGAGAGAAATGCAAAATTAAGGAGAGAGAGAGAGAGAGAGAGAGAGAGAGAGAGAGAGAGAGAGAGAGAGAGGGGGAGGGGGGGAGAGAATCAGAATTATGAGAGAGAGAGAATGCTAAATTATGAGAGAGAGAGAGAGAGAGAGAGAGAGAGAATGCAAAATTATGAGGAGAGAGAGAGAATGCGAAATTAAGAGAGAGAGAGAGAGAATGTAGAATTATGAGAGAGAGAGAGAAAGATAGAGAGTGAGAGGAGAGAGAGGAAAATACACAGTTGTTAGGTGGGTGGGGAAAACTTCGGATAGCTTTTGCAGTAATATACTGAATGAAAAAGGCATTTGTTTTCAGTATAGCTTAGCCCCCCACCTGCAGAAAGCGCAGGTGTTGAGAACTTTCTTGAGGAATTAGCCATTTCCGTTGTGTCTCCGCCTAGCATATTTTTTCGTTTTGTTTATTCTGATTAACGCCGATTAATGCGTTCTTTATTGATAGAGATCTTGCATTTTTTCCATCAAACTCAGTTGAACTTTGTCTTGAAATTTTCCCATTTTCTTTGTATTTTTGCATTTTTATGCATATTCATGCCCTCCATATTTAAAACATGTAAAAAAATGCACCGAAGTTTCTTCGGCGCAATCGAGTTTTCTGAACAGCCGCTACAGCGTATAATCAAGGCCACCGAAAATAGATCTGTCTTTCTGTGGTCTCGATATAATGCTGTATGAGCTGCGGCCCATGAAACTTTAACCACGGCCCGGTGGTGGTCTATCCTATATAGTTGCCAGAAGCAAGATTATGGCTAAATTTAACCTTAAATAAAATAAAAACCACTGAGGATAGAAGGCTGCAATTTGGTATGTTTGATGATTGGAGGGTGGATGATCAACATTCCAATTTGCAGCCCTGTAGCCTCATTAGTTTTTTAGATCTGAGAGCGGACAGAAAAAGTGCGAACAGAATAAAGTACGGGCGGACAGACAAAGCCGGCACAATAATTTTCTTTCATAGAAAACTAAAAAAAAAAAACATAATTACTGCCATTTGTTTAATGTGTTTACTTTATTTTTTATGAGTCCGAGACACTATTAATTATTCCAGGGTTTGAGGCCTTATTCCTAATTGTTGGAAATATTCTCAACTTGATTACCATTGCAGTTATATATCTAAATGCAGTATTCGTGGGAAGATTTGCATAAAGAAATTTTGAGAGATCATCCAAGACTGTTAGGTATCCTTGGATTTTCATTTATTTATTTATTTATTTACTTATTTATATATTTATATATTTTAGGTATCAGTGAATAAAGTCAGTGAAACTATAGCAGATACAAAGTCGTAGAGCATTTTGGTGATATTGAAGAAAAGCCGCAAAGAACTGTGAAGAATTTGGTGGTTGTGGAGTATGTACATATATATATATATATATATATATATATATATATATATATATATATATATATATATATATATATAGTGTGTGTGTGTGTGTGTGTGCGACATGCGTCAGCATTACTTAAACAGGCAATTGCCACAACGTGCAAGCACCCATTCACAAGAACACACAGAGAATTCTGTTTATTTATTCAGTGCGGTGTAAATCACAGTGTTGGAAAATGAACGTAGAGGCATTTACCGAGGAGAGAAAAATGAAATGCAGAACATTGTGATAACTGAAAGTGTCTCGTCGTGATTTATGTGTAGCGGCGGATGTGGAATAATTATTATTTCTCTCTCTCTCTCTCTCTCTCTCTCTCTCTCTCTCTCTCTCTCTTTTGAGGTGAAAATAGACGTAAATCACAAAGCAGATAAACTCTGACCTTTTGCAGAGGAGAGAAGACTGATGCTGATTCGAATTAATTTATGCTTCAGTAATTTCTCTCTCTCTCTCTCTCTCTCTCTCTCTATGTTTCTCTCTCTCTCTCTCTCTCTGTAGATATGTTTCCTTTATTTCCATTCTCTTCTGTCTTTATTTTTTTATTTCTGTCTTTGCTATACGGTTATATGTTTATACTTGCATCTCTCTCTCTCTCTCTCTGTAGATATGC
>NC_089742.1:28443347-28470847 GCF_040412425.1 Macrobrachium rosenbergii | reverse complement strand
ATTATTATTACTTTTTCTGCATTATCCATTTTTCGACACATTTAAAATATGTGCTAATCAAACAGATCAGTCTATCGTTAGCCATTGGTTCAAGGTCACAGTCTGACCTCGTTCTCCCTTCGTGTGACCTTTCGTCCTGCGTTGCCAGCCAGTCTTCCTACGGGAAGAATGTGACATTCGCAAAGGTGCTTCGGAAATATATATTTTTTAATCGATACCTGTCTCATTAAAAGTAACGATAAAGTTTTAAGTAATAAATAGTGTGTGAAGTACATTGTTGTTCTTGCATTTTCTTGTTTAATATTTAGTGATGGGCGAAAGTGGGGTTCGTGAAATTTAGACTAGCAAATATTTTAGACAGAAAAATAAGTATTATATACATTAGGATGAATGTAACTTTCTCTTTTACATTTTCAGGATAGACATGATAATGGAAAATATGTAAGGCAGTCCCATGTGCCAAAGAGAGAGAGAGAATGAGAAATGGAGGAATATCTGGGACAGAGAGAGAGAGAGAGAGCTCGGTTCATCCTGTATGCGCGGTAAAACTATTGTTTTGACATAGATGTGTATAACATACACCTCACTTCATTTATCTTTGACGAATCGTTGCAAGGGATGCATTTTTTTTTGCAGAACTGCGAAATTCTGACAACCAAATTCTGACTGCGTATGTGGTAGTGCGTGGCTCTTTCCCTGTCACAACACTTTTGTGTCGACGCAAGATTTTATTTCATAGGGTCTCTCTCTCTCTCTCTCTCTCTCTCTCTCTCTCTCTCTCTCTCTCTCTCTCTCTCTCTCTCTCTCTCTGTGTGTGTTTTACTCTCATACATGAAATGCCAAAGTGAATGGTCAGTTACGATAAAGGTAAATTTGCTAACAATTCAGACAAAATCTTAGAGTTAACAAGGTCATGGCAAAAGGGAAATTTTGACATCATCGATTTTACGGTCCTATACTTGCGAAAAGCAGGAAAATTGGGCATCTGCTATGACCTGTTTCCAAAGATATGGACGTGGATGCCCCAGTCAACAACAGAGAGAACCTTATTGAAAGGAGGGCATTGTGGGTGACCTCAGCTACCCAGATAACCTTTTCAAGATGAAAGTGACAGCAAATAAAAGACAGACTGTAAGTGGGAATCACTACTCGCATTTCATGATCTCTGTGAGATTTGCCACTACACTTTACTTGTATTGTATGAGAATCACAGCTGTGCAAATCTAGACCTTTGTAAGATTCATCACTGTGCTAATATGTTCTAAATGGGAATCATTACTGCCAAATCTGGTCGGTATAAGAATAATCATTATTAATACCTGATTGATGTTCGAATCACCTCTGTATGCAACCTGACATATGTGAGAATCACCACTACGTATAAACTGGCTTGCATAAGAATCGCCACAGTACGTAGTCTGAGTTATTTGAGAAACACCACTAACATAACCTGGCCTATATGAGAATCACCATCGCTATACATAACCTATGAGAATCACCACTAAACCTTGTCCGGCCCACATGAAAATCATTGCCATATACTTAACTTTTAAGAAGCATCACTAAACATAACTTGGCCATATGAGAATCACGACCACTACACATAACCTTTGAGAAACATCACTAAATATGACCTGGCCTATATGAGAATCATTACCATACATAACCCGTGGGAATTATTTATTTACTTTTATTTATTTATTTATTCATTTATTCATTTTTATTCATTTATTTATGAGAAGTACAACTAAGCATTACCCGGCCTACATGAGAATCACCCCATTACATAAACTGATTTATTTGGGAAACACCACTAAACATTACCTGGCGTATATGAGAATCACTACCACCATACATAAGCTATAAGAAGCACCAGTAAACATAACCTGGACTGAGAAGCACCACTAAACATGACCTGGCCTATATGAGAATCGCCACTTCCATACATAACCTATGAGAACCCCCAGTAAATATGACCCGTCCTTTATGGGAAAGGTCCCCTGGCCTCGCTTGGGGGGAGGGGGCGCTTAGGGTTGGGGGTAGGGACTGAAAGTCTCTTTGCATTCTTGATTCCAGTTTGTAACCAATGAAATATTGAGCCTCGAATCGATAGCTGGTCGATCCTTTTTGCTGATTGGTCGGCATTGATGACGGATTCAGCTTTAAGAGAATTAGGTAAGTAATTCTATATTTGTAATTTTCCGATAACTACGCGGCGGCAGAGGGGAAGGGGAGGGGAGGGGCAGGAGGGGAAGGGAGGAGGGAGGAGGTGGTGGTCGAAGCGTTGTTTGAAAAGCTAGATTTTTCTGGGAGCGATTTCTTGATAATAGGGTCTCTCTCTCTCTCTCTCTCTCTCTCTCTCTCTCTCTCTCTATATATATATATATATATATATATATATATATATATATATATATATATATATATATATATATAATTTCTCATAAGAACCATAATTAACTGCATACAGCTAGAAAATGATAAAGAAAGTGTACTTTATAAATACAGTACTCCTGAGATTATGCGTCCAAGTCCTTGTAATGCTACTGAATGAAGTAAACAAAACAAAGAGTGTCACTGTATCAGAATAAAGAGAGAGAGAGAGAGAGAGAGAGAGAGAGAGAGAGAGAGAGAGAGAGAGAGAGAGAGAGAATATACCTCAGAGCATGTGGGATGTTTACAGAGTAATTATGAAAAAAAGAGAAAATCGTTTGGTCAGCGTTATAAAAAAAAAAAAGTGGAAAGCAAAACGCTCGCTGTCTATAAACCATTTATGAAAAATGTATACAGGTTAGAGCCATTCACTCATAAACTCCTGTCATATTTCAGAATTGTTGATAAAAATATTCCCTAATCTCTCAGCCCCGTTGGATTGTGCAAAAGCAACAAGTGCTGAACGAAAGTCAGCGGAACGCGGTACAAAGTGGACGTGCAGGTATTGATTAACTGGGTATCGCCGTTGGGGGAATGAGGACTCCCACAACACTTCGCCATTTTTCTCTGTTTTTGAACCGTTTTGCTCCATCACAGCTTTTTCCCCCGTCGATAAAACTTGCTCGGCGCTGGCAAAATAGCCAGGGTGGCTGTATGCGCGCATAGGAATATGCATATAAAAGTTTCTCTCTCTCTCTCTCTCTCTCTCTCTCTCTCTCTCTGATATTTATTTACCCATTCATTCATATATATGGATACCAAAGACATACCCTCTGATATTTATCCATTCATTCATTCATATATATAGACAGCAAAGAAATAGCCTCTGATATTTATTCATCCATTCATTCATATATGTGGATACCAAAGAAGTAGGCTCTGATATTTATCCATCCGTTCATTCTATATATGGATACCAAAGAAACAGGCTCTGATATTTATTCATCCATTCATTTATATATATGGATACCAAAGAAATAGGCTCTGATATTTATTCATCCATTCATCCATATATAAATGGATACAAAAGAAATAGGCTCTGATATTTATTCATCCATTCATTCATATATATGGATACCAAAGAAACAGGCTCTGATAATTATTCATCCATTCATTCATATATATGGATACCAAAGAAATAGGCTCTGATATTTATTCATCCATTCATTCATATATATATGGATACCAAAGAAACAGGCTCTGATATTTATTCATCCATTCATTCATATATATGGATACCAAAGAAATAGGCTCTGATATTTATTCATCCATTCATTCATATATATGGATACCAAAGAAATAGGCTCTGATATTTATTCATCCATTCATTCATATATATGGATACCAAAGAAATAGGCTCTGATATTGATTCATCCATTCCATCATACAGTATATATGAATACCAAAGATATAGTCTCTGATGTTTATTCATCCATTCATTCATCTATATGAGTACCAAAGAAATAGGCAGGCGTACATTTGCACGACCTGAAAGCTGAACTTGGTCGACAGTTAAAGAAAAAAAAGAGAAAAAGAGAGGAAAAGGATAGTAGGAGTTTCAAAATTTTTTTGCCGAATGTTGCGTCTCTCTCTCTCTCTCTCTCTCTCTCTCTCTCTCTCTCTCTCTCTCTCTCTCTCTCTCTCTCTCTCTCTTTTGTTAAAAATAAGTTAAAAATAAAAAAGGGAGAAAAAGAACAGGAGTTCCAAAATTTTACCGAATGTTACCTCGTTTTCTGCTGCTGCTGCTGCTGCTCTCTCTCTCTCTCTCTCTCTCTCTCTCTCTCTCTCTCTGTTATAATTAAAAAGGGAGAAAAAGGAGAGCAGGAGTTCCAAAAATTTTACCGAATGTTGCGTCGTTTTCAGGTACTCTCCTCTCTCTCTCTCACATTAGCTGGTCGTTTTATCCTTCAGTTTCGATCACAATTAATCCTCTGTCAGGTAGGTAGTGAATATAACGCGGCGCAGTTTCGATATGAAATGCTAAAGCCAAAATACAATAGTATTCTTTAGAGGTCAGAACAAGCGTTAGAGAGTATTCCCTGGAAATTTGTGTTGGGAGGGGGATGTCTGAAGCGAGTGGGAATAAAAAAAAGACAATTCGAAGTTCTTCCTTGTTGCCTGTTTTCATAGGGAGCTGCTGTATGTGGGCTGAATATTTAAGAGAGAGAGAGAGAGAGAGAGAGAGAGAGAGAGAGAGAGAGAGAGAGAGAGCCAGCCCAGTCCAAACGTATGTTATACTCTGGAAGTGGAGTTTGATAGGAGAATGGAGTGTTGTGGGGTTTTGTTTATACCTTGTCATTCTACGAGTGTTGCACGAAACGGGATGTGTTTTTTTGTGGAGTTGAGTATGATGTGTATGGAGTGGAGTATAATGCTTTGTGTGGAGTGGAGTATAATGTTTTCTGTGGAGTGGAGGACAATGTTTTTATGGAGTGCTGTATAATGTTTTGTATTGAGTGGAGTATAATGTTTTGTATGGGGTGGAGCATAATGTTTTGTATTGAGTGGAGTATAATGTTTTGTATGGAGTGGAGCATAATGTGTTCGTGGAGTGGAGTATATTGTTTTGTATGGAGTGGAGTATAATAATGTTTTGTATAGAGTGGAGTATAATATTTTGTATTGAGTGGAGTATAATGTTTTGTATTGAGTGGAGTATAATGTGTTGTATGGAGTGGAGTATAATGTTTTGTATGGAGTGGAATATAATGTTTTGTACTGAGTGGAATTTAATGTTTTGTACTGAGTGGAATATAATGTTTTGCATGGAATGGATGATAATGTTTTGTATGGAGTGGAGTATAATGTTTTGTATTGAGTGGGGTATATGCTAAGTAATGATTGAGATAACTAAAGCAAGTTAAAACGAGGAGGCTTTTGCGTGAGGTAGTCAATGAAGAAACAGATGTCAAATGAAGAGGCATTTTAGTGAACAATCAACGGAGTAATAAATGCAATTGATTATTTTTTGTGTATTTTTAATAAGTTGCTGAAGAAATGAATTAAAGTTTATCTTTTTCATGAAGGGGTAGATGTAGTTAATAATTAACGTTATTGAAGAATTTTTTATGTAAAGTAGTGCTAGTGAAGTGTGTTTGGGTATGTTTCGATTGTTAAAGAGTGAATGGAGCCGTGTATGCAAATGAAGATAGTAATCATTTACCACGATTATAAGTTATCAATGCCTGGCTGTTATTTGAAGTTCATTTAAAATTAATGAACATAAATGTAAAGGTTTACAGTGCCAATTTGTCTTTATTCTTTGTATGTGGTGAAGTTTTAATTAAATTAATAGATAAACTTCAGCCATGCAGAGGTTTAGTCTATATTCCTTAAAAAAGGGCAGTTTTAAAAATTATGATTTAAGAGGGAATCCTTGAAGTTTATCTATTAATTAAATTAATAGATAAACTTCAGCTATGTAGAGGTTTGGTCTATATTAAAAAATAGACACATTTAAAAAATATGATATGAGTGACGTCAGACCACTCACTCTTTTGAATATTTAGACAGGGTCACTAGTGGAAAAGGTACCAATGATAAAATGTAATAAGTACGCGAATGGGAAATGAAATAAGGCGACATTGTTGAGACTTTGTTTTTTTAAATTTATCTTATTGAGAATGCTATATATGATCGACCCCGTGGCGGGATAGGGCCATCAGTGCACCTTATGCGGTGCACTGTAGGCATTACTTAAGGTTCTCTGCAGCGTGCCTTCCTTAGGCCCCTAGCTACAACCTCTTTCTTTCCTTTTATTGTACCTCCTTTCATATTCTCTTTCTTCCATCTTACTTTCCTCAACCCTCTCCTAACAATTGATTCACAGTGCAACTGCTTTGAGGTTTTCCTCCTGTTACACCTTTCAAACCTTTTACTATCAATTTCCGTTTCAGCTCTGAATGACCTCATAGACCCCAGTGCTTGGCCTTTGGCCTAAGTGCTATATTCAATTCAATTCTATATATGTTCGACGTTATCTCGTATTAAACACTGACTTTTTCTGTCACTGTTGTGAAGCACAAGATACGATTACTCCATTGCGATGGAGGGACATTTCAGCTCGACGTATGATGCAGCTTTCACATCGATTCTTCTTCTGACGCAGCTTAATTTTGGCTCTGTGATGGAGCCATTTTTTAATTCCTGGTGATGCTGCTGTTTCGACTCCATCTCGCGTCGCATCTTCATTTTGACTTCAACCGCGATGCAGTCTCGTGTTGACTTCTCTCTTCTTGCGATGCACCTGCTGCATTGTGGCTTCATTATAGAACCTAGCCCTGGGAGTGAGGGGGGAGTAGGGGTTGAGGGAGAGGGGTGGGGGCGGGGGGCGCGGTGCCAGGCTTTAGGTAGATCATTAGCTGAAGTAGGTCGGTGGGTTGAGTCTCCCAATGTTCATCCTTTCGGCTGCTGAGGTTCTGAAGTGGCCTCGAGTTTGTGTGTGTGTTTTTTTTTTAACTTTCCATCTCATCATAATTATTGTTGTTTTTTTTCGCTGATGGTTCCGGTACCAGCAATGATGAAGGTAATGATAAATTGCCGTTATTTTAACAAATTGTTATCATTATCAGTGGTATTGTTTTTTATTACTTTCACAGTAACGATGATAATAATAACTACCACCTCTCTATGTTGCGTTTTATCTGTGTACGACGGACAGGAGAAAAATATCTTATTCATGATGGCTTTTACTATTTTTTTTTATGATATGTGGCGTTTACCAGAAAGGCCGTGTTTGTGTGAAAAGAACTTTTTTCCACCCCAAAAACAAAACTGTTGCTGCAAACAATCCTTTACATGAAAGACTAAAACTAATTAACTGATTCTTTTGTTGGCTAGGTAGCCAAAATAATTTTCTCTCTCTCTCTCTCTCTCTCTCTCTCTCTCTCTCTCTCTCTCTCTCAAAGCTACATGGTGCTATTAAAGTGGTCGCTCCCTGACTGTCCCTCCACATTTCAGTTATTCCTAGTTTATAAAGTGTTCTTTTTTCCCTCTTATCAACTCTGGGATGTTCATTCCCCATTCCCTCTCTCTCTCTCTCTCTCTCTCTCTCTCTCTCTCTCTCTCTCTCTCTCACGGTCTCATGCATAGTGTATGAGAAGTGGAAGTGAGGACGATATTCATTTATTATCAGTACTTCTCGTGTCTCAGTGTGACCCGTTGTCTTATAAATCCGAAGTTTTATTTTGTAATGGTACCTTTGTTGTCAGTGAGCTACACCCTCCCCTGTTATATAGTTTTAGGATTGGCATATAGCCCCCCAAATAGCGTTTTCTACAGATATTCTTATATCACGAAATTCTAACCAGTAGCCCACTTATATACGACTTCATACTAGTTTTATAAATTCGATATGTTAAAAACTCTTCTCTGGGGAGATCATCTTTCTTTGGCTTAGTTTAGGTCGACTGTTATTTATCTGGAACCTTTCAAGTTTAGTCTTTCGTGTTATTTATCCTCCTCCTCCTCCTCCTTCTTCTTCTTCTTCTTCTTCTTCTTCTTCTTCTTCTTCTTCTTCTTCTTCTTCTTCTTCTTCTTCTTCTTCTTCTTCTTCTTCTGAGTTGAGTGACACGTATTTGGGACACAAAGCTCTGGCTCGTCGAAAACTCATTGTGAATTCATTATCATTTGCTCTTTACGTAAGACGGGGGTCATTCCTGTGTGATCCATCAATCAATACTCTTTCGTCTTGTCTCATTCTTCTTGTTTTTTGGGAGTAGATGCCACCTGGCTTTGACTTCAGTTTCCCCCAGAGGTCGAACGAATGTACGAACGAATGAACCATTCGGCGCGCGTTCCGTCGAGGCTAAAATATGCACGCATTCAGTTCCATCTCTTCCTCTCTCTCTCTCTCTCTCTCTCTCTCTCTCTCTCTCTGTGACTCGAGTTTCAACTCTGACCTTTTGTCGCTCCCGGTGTATAACTCGCCCGCTTCACACGACCTTATCTGCCGTGTCGACAGAGGCGACACTCCCTTTGACAAGTCAGGTGTGACCGACCTTCTGCATCCAAATGAATGAGCTGACGGCGGTATATATTTTTATACGTTTATGTTTATGGATACGTTCAGGTGTTTTAATTTCTCTCTCTCTCTCTCTCTCTCTCTCTCTCTCTCTCTCTTTTTATTTTAAAAACTTATAATACTCGTCTGCTTTTAGAGAGAGAGAGAGAGAGAGAGAGAGAGAGAGAGAGAGAGAGAGAGAGAGAGAGAGAGAGGGTGGGGGAGGTTGCAGTTTATGCAATCTCGGTGATTGCTTCTGCATACCAGAAAGCGTTTTCGTTAATGGGTTGGAGTTTGGTCTGTCTTGTGATGGGCATACTTGGCTTGTGATTTATTGTCATGCGTGGCTTTTGCTCTACTTCTTAGTAAGTAGTGAAACACACACACACATACACACACACACACACACGCACACACATTATGTATATATATATATATATATATATATGAGTGTGTGTGTTTGTATATATATATATATATATATATATATATATATATATATATATATATATATATATATAATATTATATATATATATATATATATATATATATATATATATATATATATATATATATATATATATATATATATATATATATATATATATATATATATATATATATATATATATATATATATATATATATATATATTTTGTCTGTATGTGAGAAATAAATAAACAATTCTCTTTTTACCTTGAGATTTTTCAGCTTCACCTTTTTTTTTTTTTTTAAATCTTAATGACTTCCTGTATTCACATTCAGATTCAGTTCACAAAGATACTCATCTTACTTGGGCACCATTGCCTGTCTCGGTCTCTGGGCCATGAAATGACAGGTCAGATGGTATAAAGTAACTTGCTAGTAAAAAGGCGAACAATAGTATCAGGGTAATTTTAAATCCGAGAAATTTTACCGTCATGAGTATGAAATAAATAGTATCTTTTATTTTCTTTTTTTAGAGTTATTAGAACTTTGCAAACTGATTTTATTGTTATTTGTTAGACTCTCTCTCTCTCTCTCTCTCTCTCTCTCTCTCTCTCTCTCTCTCTCTCTCTCTCTCTCTCTCTCTCTCTCTCTCGTTATGGACGTAATTGCTTCTCTTGATGCTTTATTACATTTATTAGTTTTTTGCGATATTATTCTCTATTTGTTCACATTAAAACCCAGTTAATATTATATTGAACGTAATCTTTTTTGCTTCATAACAACCAGGGTCAGATCAATACGTCTATAAGCTAAGGAAAAAGTATTGTATGAATCATTCAGTATACGATTTTGTACGAGGATGTTCAAAAGTCTACGGTTACCCTTCGCCACATTTCACTGTCTATCTCTAAATCTCGATTTCCTTTATTTTTATAGCAGCGTTAGCAACTTCAAAACAAATTATGCAATAATTCTTTGCGAGTAAATATGTTGAAGATTCATCATCAAAATAAGTGCACTAATCACCAGTCTCCAACTTTACTGTCTGCTTAACATTATTCCTTTCTCAGTGACAGAACAACAATAGTAAGGTTGAAAGTAAATAATATTATTATTATTATTATTATTATTATTATTATTATTATTATTATTATTATTATTATGTATTATTATTATTATTATTATTATTATTCAGTATTCAGAAAATGAACCCTATTGACTTGGAGCAAACGCGCAAAGGCCATTGACTTGAAATCCAAGTTTCCAAAGAATATGGTGTTCATTTTAAAGTAACAAGGTAATAGAAGGAAATAAGAGAGAGAGAGAGAGAGAGAGAGAGAGAGAGAGAGAGAGAGAGAGAGAGAGAGAGAGAGAGAGAGCAACTATTTGAAAAATAAAAAAATGAACAAACTAATAATTACATGGATAAAAATGTAAGTAAAATTTTGTCATCTGGAACTTGAAGTTTCGGGAAACTTACTATTCATAAGACTTGTCATGGCTATTCACGGTAAATAAAGGAAAGCAGCCCAAAGTGGACCGTCATGCGATGAAGCTCACTCTCAAAGCCTCGGAATGTTATGGCATAGAGGATTTGTCACAACAACAGGTTTGGGAATACTGAATATTCGAAAATAACCCTTCTTATGTAAGAGCCTTTTGTGTTCGGGGTAAAGATTGTCACATAGGTTTATCAACAAATGGGAGTTTGTAGGAAAAAAAATTAGTTTCTCCTTTCCCCTGTCTTAATCATATATGGGCATTCTGTCCTGTGGAAGATTGCTTTTATTGTTTATGGCCTTTTAGGATTTTTCTAATTGTGTGTTCGCTTATGATGAACAACTCGTAAATATTAACAACCTTACTATTTCAAGTCTTGATTCCGTAAGTGGAATTGTAAATGTAATGTCAAATTTAGGCAAAGGCCAAGCGCTGGGACCTATGAGGTCATTCAGCGCTGACAAGAGAAACAGAGTAAAGAAGGCTTTAAAGGTGTAACAGGTGGAAAACCTCACCGTTGCATTATGGAACAATAATTAGGAGGTGGTGGAGGAAAGTAAGATGGAAGAAAGAGAATAAGAATGTAGGTAACAGTAAAAGGAATGAAAGTGGTTGCAGCAGGGGGCCGAAGGGACGCTGCAAAGACCTTGATTAATGCCTACAGTGCACTGCGTGAGGCGCACTGACGGCACTATCCCCCTACGATGCTAATTCTGTAAGGAATATGATGTTGTAGTATTCCTCGACCAAGGTTTGCACTCTGTTCGTTTCACAGCAGTTAAGGGGGAAAAAAATCACCACTAAATGTAATCTCAGGTTTTACGTCTAGATTAACTGGCCGAGGGCCCTAAGCATTATTGCTTTCTGACATAATTTGGTCGACCTTTTGTCAAGAACCGGGGACCATTCTTGAAAACGATCTTTGAAACCCAGAAATTTCGTCGTGTTTAATTTATTCTCTGCCTAGAGGATTTTGGAGTGAGACTGAAAAAGAAAATGTTATTCCTCATCAGTTTAAAAACCATGATTTAACCCGGTCGCCTTTAATAATAATAATAATAATAATAGAAAACAGGGTTTGTTTTCTTCAGTTTAAAAATGCAGATTTAACTCCATCAGCAGCATAATGACTTTAGTTAATAATAATAATAATAATAATAATAATAATAATAATAATAATAATAATAATAAATGTGTCCTGTTATACCAGTTTAGAAATAGAGATTTAACCCAGTCAGCTTTTAAAATCTTATTAGCCGCAAAGTGACTTTTCTTAATAATAATAATAATAATAATAATAATAATAATAATAATAATAATAATAATAATAAAAAACAAGGACTGTCCTCTTCATTTTGGGAATGTAGATTTAACAGCAAGAATGACTCTGGTTTGGAATAATAATAATAATAATAATAATAATAATAATAATAATAATAATAATAATAATAATAATAATAATAATAATAGATACGTTCGCCGAAAGAATACAAAACTGAGGAGGCACAACTCTTTCCCTTAAGACATCCCGAAATCAACCGCATTTGGATCATTTCCAAGAAATTTTGCCACCCGAAATAATTTCTTGAAAAGTTTGTTATTTTTGTAAGGGTCATATTAAAGACCCCCCTTGTCGCGTTTGATATATCTTGGAGGAGTTTTCCTCCCTCCTCCTCCTCCTCCTCCTCCGTCTCCTCCGCCACTACCTCCCACCTCTTCTCTTCCTCCTTCCTCCGCCTTCTCTCACGAAAAGGCATTATTATCCTTCTTTGGCCCCTCCCTCCTCCCCTCTGTCTTTCCCTCCTCCAATTCCCCTTCCTCCTCCTCCTCCTCCTCCCAGGACCTCCCTCATACTCCGTTTTTCTCCTTTCACCCGGATCACTAGAGGAGCCAGGTACACACAAACACACACACTTGGCTACACGCACGCACACTGACTCAGCCGTTGTATACACGGTACACATACATACACACACAGACGCGTACAGACACACACTCACATACACTACTCACTCTCCTCTTACACACACACACACACACACACACACACCGGGTGTATTGATTGGAGTTAGCTCATTTGCGCTGCGGATATACTCAAAAACTGTTTATTTATTCATTGTTGGGTTTTAGCCATCATTCTTTTTTTTTCTTTCTTTTTTTCCTTTTATGCTTCTTTGTCCCTCGGAAGCTTCATTGATTAATCCCGCCGACGACGACTTTCTGTAATGAACGCATATCTCCATTTGCCGTTCTTCTTCTTCTTCTTCTTCTTCTTCTTCTTCTTCTTCTTCTTCTTCTTCTTCTTCTTTCTTGCTTTCTTTATGGCTTTCCCTTTCGTCCGCCATCCTTTTGTTTCTTACCTTCTGCCTGTTTCTTTATTATTTATTATTATTATTATTATTATTATTATTATTATTATTATTATTAATATTATTATTATTATTATTATTATTATACATATATATATATATATATTATATATATATATATATATATATATATATATATATATATATATATATCGTTTCTTTCTATATATATATATATATATTCTATATATATATATATATATATATATATATATATATGTATATATATATATATACATATATATATATATATATATATATATATATATATATATATACACACACACATATATATATATATTATATAATGTGTTTGTTTGTTTGTACGTGTTTACTATCTTCGTTTACTCCGGATTTTTGTTTCTTCCCTCTGTTCTTCCGAAGTTGATGATGCAGTTTTATCTTCATTCATTATTTTTTTTTTTTATATTGTTCGCTATTACCTTTTGGTTTTTCTTCCCCGTATTCCCTCGTCCATTACTTATATTTCCTCCTTTCTTCGTTGTATTCCTGAACTTTTGCGTTTTTGATATGATATCAGATTATTTTTTGTATATTCTGAACACCTTACCATAATTTATTTTCTTACTCATGTTTTGTTATGTAAGTTTGTCTTTATGTCTTAAGTTGTTTGATTGGTTCTGTTTTCTGTCGTATAAGCTGGATTCACGGCATTTATAATATCAACAGAATGTTTTCCGTCCGGTGTTGAGATCTTGATCTGACACGTGTATCATGACTGGCGGTCCTTTGATTGAGGTGACCTCGGTTGACCTTTCGCAAGACTGGGCGTTTGCATTGGCTGCCTTGGGGAGGGGGCGGCATGGCAGTGCTTTTATGCAGATCTCTCTCTCTCTCTCTCTCTCTCTCTCTCAGTCTACTGTTACCTGAAGTTGTCTCTCGTATTAATGTGTATGTAAGGTATTTATGGGATTTTGGAAATGTGTGGGCATTTTTGACGTCAAATTTATATTGAAAAATGACTGAAAATTAATACATTCTTTGACCAACTTAACAAATCGGCTTCTAAAACCCAATAAAGCAGTGTTAAAAGTATTGAAGCCACCGGAACTTTTTGGCACATAAATAATGTATATTTTTTATATTTTTTGAGTCGAAAGTAATGTTTTGCAGTTAGGCTTCATAAAGATTTAAATCTAAAGAGAAATATGTGTATTTTGACACCTGCTGAATTAACATTTAAAAATATAGTTTGTTTTTTCAAGTGCTTTTTTTAACTGCTTACCTAGGCTAGACTGCAGGGATTCTATATAAGAATACTAAAGTATAAAGGTGCAATATGTATATATATATCAATATGTATGTATATTTATGTATATATACCGGTATACACATACATATATACATACACATTATATATACATACATACATATATATATATAAACATACTCAAACTTATATATACATGCATACATATTGCATAAAGTCATTATTATTATTATTCGATCCTGTATGACGGAGTAGGTAATTCTAGACTGTTCTTCGAAGCATAAAATGAAAAAAGAGTAAGAAATGGGAACGAAGTAAATCTTACGAATCTTACAACAAGAAAGTAAAGAGGTCATCCATAATTTATACGTCTTCTTGAAAGGGAAGGGGTTGGTGGGGTGGGGGATCACGTGACAGGAACGGACCAATCACTGGCCGTAGGTCGATATGGATTATCTCTTCATCAATTCATTATTAGCCACGAAGAAGAAGAAGAAGAAGAAGAAGAAGAAGAAGAAGAAGAAGAAGAAGAAGAAGAAGAAGAAGAGGTCTTGCTTTGCGACCTCGTAGCCAAACTTAGCTGTAATGAGAGACTGCGACAGTGTAGTGAATGTCGTTGTTGTAATTGCAGCAGCAGTAGTAGTAGTAGTAGTAGTGGGAGTGGGAGTGGTGGTAGTGATAGTAGTGGTAGTGGAAGTGGTGTAGTGATAGTAACAGCAGTGGTAGTTAGAATGGTAGCAGTGCTAGTGGTAGGAGTGATAGTAGTGGTAATGGGAGTGGTAGTGTTGATAATAGTAGTAGTGGGTGTGGTAGTAATGATAGTAGTGGTAATGGGAGTGGTAGTATTGATAATAGTAGTAGTGGGAGTGGTAGTAATGATAATAGTGGTACTGGGAGTGATAGTAGTGATAGTAGTGGGAGTGGTAGTTTTAGTACTGGTAGTTGTGATAGTAGTGGGAGTGGTAGTGGTAGTAGTGATAATAGTGGCAGTTATGGTAGTGTTCGTAGTAATGGTAGTAATGATTGTAGTGGTAGCGGGAGTGGTGGTAGTAGTGATAGTAGTGGTAGTTAGAGTGGTAATAGTGGTAAGGCGATGATGGTGAGGGTTAGGTAGTGGCGGTAGTTGTATTATTATTATTATTATTATTATTATTATTATTATTATTATTATTATTATTATTATTATTATTATTCATCGTGAAATAGACAATCAAATAATCAAACTGACGCCTGTAAATGACCTCATAGTATCCACACATTTAAATAATCAAAAGCTTTATGGTATCTTCGTTATTATTGGAAATTTATCTCACATTTGAATGAAAATCCTCAGTTCATTGTCTAAGAAAGTTTATTTATATTCGGAAGGAAATTGATGACGCTCTATGGAATTTTATTCCTTCGACGAAGCCTATGGCATAGGTATGTCTATAGGTCATTGGTTGACAGGCGTCGATCTCCCCCTCCATCCATCTCTCTCTCTCTCTCTCTCTCTCTCTCTCTCTCAGTGTTTGTAGCCTCTCATTATCTATTTGCTTTCTTAAGTTAATCACTTCTCTCTCTCTCTCTCTCTCTCTCTCTCTCTCAGTTTTTGTAGCTTCTCATTATCTATTTGCGTTCTTAAGTTATCCATCTCTCTCTCTCTCTCTGTCAGTATTTCTAGCTTCTCATTATCTATTGGCTTTCTTAAGTTATCCATTTCTCTCTCTCTCTCTCTCTCTCTCTCTCTCTCTCTCTCTCATACTACGACATAATTCATGTAGTGCCAGTTGCATATCGATTATGGATTTATGACTTGCACGCTTACAGGCTGGTGACGTATTATTATTATTATTATTATTATTATTATTATTATTATTATTATTATTATTATTTTGTGTTCTCTTGTGTGTCTGCTAGTTATTTCCATCGGCTCTTAGGTCTTGACCCAAGTAATGAGGAAGAGAGTTCCACTGGTAGAATGGGAGTCTTTGTTTCATTTCTGTCTCATTCTATTAAGAGAGAGAGAGAGAGAGAGAGAGAGAGAGAGAGAGAGAGAGAGAGAGAGAGATATCAGACATGAATGAACATCATGCACGCAGAGTGCACTAGCGCGATAATGCAAATACTGGCTATGAGAATGAAATAAAATTTTAAAAAAGCACGAGATAGATTACCGTACAAATAGCAAAAGTCTTAATCAAACCGAATTCTCGATGTGTGCTTTATCGAGAGCTCGTTAAAGCTTATTAAACCCAGCTGCTTTCTGCTGATCGCCGCCGTGAATAATGCGCCTTTAACGTCACCTCCCCCCGCCCTCCACTCCCCTTGGTGTGGTGGGTACACGGTAGTGCTCATTTTGCTAATATTTACCTCCTTCTTGGAGTCTGAAGTAGGGTATATTGTAATGAGTAGTCTTAATCGTAGGTGATTTGACGGTCGTCTAAAAAGATTGACTGAACTGGGACATTTTGGTAAGACCCATGTGAGGGATAGATCGTCATCATGTATGGTCGAATTCGAGACTGTATTAATTATTTATTCATTGGGATTTTTCTGGCGTCACAACTACTATGGTCACCTGGCTCTACAGACCGTCAGTGAAATGCCTCGTACAGACTGTCCGGTTATGCTAAATCGATATTTTTCGATTGGTTCAGCGGTGTCCTTGCTTAAGTCGATATTTTTTGTTATTAATTCAATAACGTACTTTTACTTATCAAGCAATTCAATAAAATATTCAGATCTGTATTACCTGTATTGATCCATTTACGTTCGAAGATGGCAACGCATTTGGTGTCAGACATATTGCTGACTGCTCTGTAACCCGCAGCCGTCCTGTAACAATATTAGATATTCATTGACACCAGAGTAAAAAATTTAATAAAAAGAGAATTAGGTAAAATTTATATATCTTGTTCAAGGCATTTGATGTATCATCGCCTCATTCCCTGAGGATCGTAGTGCATAAGTAATGAGACGTCACTAAACAAACATTTACTCTGTAGTCACGACAACCCTGGTAGGAATGGCTCTCTCTCTCTCTCTCTCTCTCTCTCTCTCTCTCTCTCTCTCTCTCTCTCTCTCTCTCTCTCCTTATAAATAAAGCGATCGTTCTTTCAAGTTATTCGTGTATTCTTGTTTTAGTTTTCTGTTAAATGAAACCATTGAGATGGATTTTTCTGTCCGTCCGCACTTTTTTTTATCTGTCCGCACTTTTTTTTATCTGTCCGCACTTTTTCCTGTTCGCACCTTTTCTGTCTGCACTTTTTTTTTGTCCGCAGTTTTTCTGTTCCCACTTTATTCTGTCTGCACTTTTTCCTGTCCGCACTTTTTCTGTCCGCACTTTATTCTGGTCGCACTTTTTTCTGTCCGCCCTCAGATCTTAAAAACTACTGAGGCTAGAGGGCAGCAAATTGGTATGTTGATCGTCCACCCTCCAGTCATCAAACATACCAAATTGCAGCCCTCTAGCCTCCTCGGTAGTTTTTATTTTATTTAAGGTTAAAGTTAGCCATAATCGTGCGTCTGGCAACTTCATGGACCACGGCTCACAGGAAACTCGATGTATTTTTTTACTTGATTGTTGTTATTATTAATCACGTTATTAGTGTTATTTTTAATGTTATTCAGTTGATGCTGTGGTTTTCATAGATGTTTCATTCATTACTACTATTTTTTTATCTTTTCATTGGGCAGTGAATAAATGAACCAAGTAA
This sequence comes from Macrobrachium rosenbergii, assembly GCF_040412425.1. Lineage (NCBI taxonomy): Eukaryota > Metazoa > Arthropoda > Malacostraca > Decapoda > Palaemonidae > Macrobrachium > Macrobrachium rosenbergii. The sequence continues at coordinate 28,453,184 of NC_089742.1, read as the reverse complement.
CTCACAGACCATTTGTTTAAAGAATTCATATAGCTAAGAGTTTTCCATTATCGTGGTTAATTAATACGTTCTGTAGAGAACTGAATACAACTGACTCATTGAACATGCTTTCATGATGTTAAAATTTTATACTTATCACCACTGACCTACGGATTACTTCAGAGTCACCATATTTAATCGATACAGCGGTTTTAATCCCTGCAATATCTGTACCAAGACATTCCCATTCGGAATGATCATTGCTGATTGTGTGATCCTATCCTCTTGTGATCAATTTATATTTCTCTCAGTCATTCTAAAAAGATTCGTAGATCTTTCAGTTGAGATACAGTTGACTTCTTTGTATTTTAAGGCTTTTAAAGAAATTGCATTGTATTCTGCTTTGTGTTAAATTTTATGCTAAACGTGTGGGTGTCTCGTTAATAGTTACCATTAGATAATACCCAGTTCTTCACGTCAGGCTGAATATATTAGCTTTCTTTGAATGAGCAAGATTGTGAATTTCAACCTATTTATTAGAGGCATAATTAAACTAGGACGCAGAATTACAAAGGTATTACTCCTGGGAAATGCCTTTCTTTTCTTCCCCTGCTAAGCCTCGTGATTCTCTCCCTCCTGTTGCCTGCCCCGTAGGCCTCCCCACAAAAAAAAAAGGAAAATTAAATCTTTATTCGCCGCCCCCTCCTGCTTTTCTTTTATCACTGAGTTGCCTCCCCCGTCGGCCTCCCCACTAAAAAAAAAAAAAGGAAAATTAAAAGTCTTTTTATTCGTCGTCTCCTCCTGCTTTTCTTCTATCACCTGGTTGCCCGCCCCGTCGGCCTCCCCACCTAAAAAAAAAAAAAAAAAGGAAAATTAAGTCTTTTCATTCGTCGTCTCCTCCTGCTTTTCTTCTGTCACCTAGTTGCCTGCCCCGTCGGCCTCCCCAGTAAAAAAAAAAAAAAAAAAAAAGGAAAATTAAGTGTTTTTATTCGCCGCCTCCTGCTTTTCTTCTCCCACTTAGTTGCCTGCCCCGTCGGCCTCTAAAAAAAAAAAAAAAGGAAAATTAAAAGTCTTTTTACTCGCCGCCTCCTCCTACTATTCTTCTCAAACTTAGTTGCCTGCCCCGTCGGCCTCCCAACGAAGAAGAAAAAAGGGGGGTAAAAAGTAAATTTGTTCGCAGCGTGACATGGTCGTACACGGTTCAAATATTTTGAAATATCGCTAAACCGCGAAATGATTCGCTATTTCGGGGCGAGTTGCAAGTGATAGATATGGCACTCAAACAGATGAAAGCTGAATTGAAACGCGCCATATTTCACCGGAAGTGTTTTTATTTTTTGTGTACCGGAAGTGTTTTTTTTTTTTTTTTTTGTCACCGGAAATTTTTCATTTTTTTTTTTAAACGTTTTGGTCCGTATCTTTGGGAGAGGTAAAACTGGATGTTGTCTATGCGTTGTGTGTGCTCTCTCTTCCATTCCATTTCTGTTATCTCTCTTTAATAATTGTTAATCTATTTCTCTCCACACACACACACACACACACACACTGTCAACAGTCTCTGGTTGACCATTTCTGATAATTTCTCCTTTCATATATAATGTTTTTCATCTTGGGATATGAAATACATCAAATATACTTGGCACACAAGTATAATCTAATAATATCTACTTGCAAATTTAATTCTCATATTATTAACCTGACGCCTGTAATATTTTCTTAATCAGTTATGCGTAGGACTCGAAAATAATCAATCTAGTGTCACCCTTGTTTTTGTGCCACCATTTCGTATCACTCACAGTTCTCTCTCCATGTATCCACTCACATTCAGACAACAAAGAATTCTTCTCCCTTTCCTCACCCCCTCCTATTATAGCTCTCTCATTTTTTTCTTTAATTTCTTCTCCCCCTTTTCTCCAGCAGGTACAGCTTTGGTCAGTAATGAGAAGCAAGAATAACAGATGAGGCGCCTGGTGACAGTGATTGACAGGCAGGTGAGTACGGTTTGTGCCGGTACGTTCGAAGAAGTAATAATAAGTATGAGTGGAGGGGGGGGGCGACCTTTGTTATTCACGTCGGGGGTCAGCCGTGGTGGTGGGAGAAAAGAGAGAGAGAGAGAGGGGTGGGGGCAGAGGCCCCAAGGTTCCAAAAACAGTAAATGGAGAGAGAGAGAGAGAGAGAGAGAGAGAAGTCAAGGTTTGAAACTACAGTAAGAGAGAGAAGCCTAAGGTTTCCAAAACAGTAAAAGGAGAGAGAGAGAGAGAGAGAGAGAGAGAGAGAGAGCCCTAAGGTTCCAAAATACAGGAAATGGAGTGAAAGAGAGCGAGAGAGAGAGAGAGAGAAAAGCCTAAGGTTTGAAACTACAGTAAAAGGAGAGAGAGAGAGAGAGAGAGAGAGAGAGGCCCTAAGGTTCCAAAATACACAGATAAATTGAGAGAGAGAGAGAGAGAGAGAGAGAGGAGAGGCCCTAAGGTTCCAAAATACACAGATAAATTGAGAGAGAAAGAGAGAGAGAGAGAGAGAGAGCCTAGGGTTTCAAAATACAAGGAGAAAAGCAAATATCTGTATATGCGTCTTTTTTTTGTGTACGTGTGTGTGTGTGTGTGTGTGTGTAAAGAGAGAGAGAGAGAGATAGAGAGAGAGAGAGAGAATTAGTTCCGTGCCATGGTTAAAGCCATCATTTATTCACGAGTCACATGAGCCTGGCCTCATAACGCCGCGGTTCGTCACCTCCTCTTTTATGGAAGAGGAAATTAAAAGATGACAGTTGGGAGGGGAGGGGAGAATGGGACAGAGAATGGGAAGGAAAGGTGTTTTGTGTATGTGAGGGGGAAAGTAGCAGTGAAAAGGGATGGGTGGGAAAGATGGGTTTTATGATTTTAGACATCCGGACAAAAGTGTCTCGTTGTGTCGTCGTTAAATGAGACAGACACCGACATAAAAAAGCATTAATAATTGGTGAGTGGTCATTAAGGATGAATGTGACAAATAGTAGGCTAAAGGACTATGGAATTACAAAAAGAGTTAATTATAAATAAATGATAAAAGGAAGTTGGGGAAATATATAAATTTTGTTCGGGATTGAAATTTAATGGTGAAAAAAACTTATAAAATGAGTGACATTCATCTTGGTTTAAAAGTATTAGGCACCTGTTGTTTAGGAGAACAAAACAAATAATAATGAAGAGGCATATGATAATGAAAGCTTAGGTAAAAAGGCTATATGGTTGTTAATGAGTATAAAATGTAATATACTATTTTTGACAAATTTAAGATTTAGTTAGTCTGGTTTTTAAGCACAGTGATGACCTACAATTTTATAAAAAAAAAAAAAAAACGGGTTCTTTTCCGTTTATCATCTGTTTATCGTTTTAGTTTGTGCTTTTGATGTTTATGGTTTTTATAAATTTATGCATTTCTCTCTCTCTTTCCATTTTTGTAAAGAAGGGAAAGAACCTTCTGGTTCTAAGTAGGCTTCAGAAAACGAATAGGCTCGGATTCCTGGTCCACTCGGATTCCTGGTCCACTCGGATTCCTGGCCCACTCGGATTCCTGGTCCACTCGGATTCCTGGTCCACTCGAAGATCTGGTCCACTTGGATACCTGGTCCACTCGGATTCCTGGCCCACTCGGATTCCTGGTCCACTCGGATTCCTGGTCCACTCGAAGATCTGGTCCACTCGGATTCCTGGTCCACTTGGATACCTGGTCCACTCGGATTCCTGGTCCACTCGGATACCTGGTCCACTCGGATTCCTGGTCCACTTGGATACCTGGTCCACTCGGATTCCTGGTCCACTCGGATTCTTGGTCCACTCGAAGATCTGGTCCACTCGGATTCCTGGTCCACTCGAAGATCTGGTCCACTCGGATTCCTGGTCCACCCGAATTTGTGTTTTTAATCGCACCAGATACACAAAGTCTAGATAAGCAAAAACAAAGGGACATGAATGTCAGTACCTCTGCAAAAGAACCCCCTCCTTTCTTTCCCCTATCACCCACCCACCCTTCTCACCCCCTTCCCTATTCCCAGGGCATCATTCCAAATCTCGGGCTATTTTATTCGGAACCGTTCATCTCGGGGAGAGTCGAGTGGGAATCGAGCCACGGTCGACTGGCCTGCAAGTATACTTCAACGCTCTGGATTGCAACATTAGCTCGAGAGCTTTAGTTTACTCTAGTGTGAAGGCAGCAGCCTTTATAGAATTCTTCAGCGGGTCTCCAGCGAGTCAAATTTATATTCATGTTGGATATTGAAAATGTTCAATGGCGAGATATTGATGTTTATAGTTTGTGAGGTATAGGGGGATGTTTTTATGAATATATTCTGAGTAATTATCAATTCATATAACTTGATGCGAAATTTTGTTTATTGGCAGTTGAATTGAAACCTGAAATGTATAAATTAACAAGCAGTTGTAATAGTACCTAGTGATAGCAATGAGGTATTGCCAGAAATGATTGATTAGAAATACAAATAGCAGTATTAGCGGTAGTGTTCTTATTGAGATAATGGCAAAAATGGTTGAATGAATGGAATTAGAAATATTAATAGTGGTAGTGATAGTAACAGTGACAGTTGCTTTGTTCCTTAATTACTTGAGAAACAAAGGAGCGCGGAATGAATGGGGTTACGTCCTGGAGACTTTGCCACGAGGCCCTTTTTAGGATGATCGAAGAGATACCATAAGAGCGACTGGTTTTTTTTCTTTATTTGGCTTTTGTTTTCTTCTGAGTGTCCAAGTACGCAAGACTGTGATGTCTAGAATGGGAACGTTCACCAACTTTCCTTCTTTTGAATGTCTAAAGTGCACAAGGCTTTTTTTACCTAAAAGCTTTAATTATCATCAACTTTCCTTCTCTTGAATGTCTGTGTACACAAGGTTTTAATGTGTAAAATGGGAACGTTTTCTTTTGAACAGTTTTTTTTGCCTAAAATCTTTAATTATCATCAATTTTCCCTCTTTTGAATGTCTGTGTACACAAGGTTTTAATGTCTGAAATGGGAACATTTTCTTTTGAACGCATTTTTCTTGCCTAAAAGCTATAATTATAATCAACTTCTTGAATGTCTGTGTACACAAGGTTTTAATGTCTGAAATGGGAACGCTTTCTTTTGAACACATTTTTTTTTGCCTAAAAGCTTTAATATATCAGTTTCCTTTTCTCTTTTGAATGTCTCTGTGTACACAAGGTTTTAATGTCTGAAATGGGAACATTTTCTTTTGAACGCATTTTTCTTGCCTAAAAGCTATAATTATAATCAACTTCTTTGAATGTCTGTGTACACAAGGTTTTAAATGTGCAAAATGGGAACGCTTTCTTTTGAACACATTTTTTTTTGCCTAAAAGCTTTAATTATCATCAGTTTCCCTTCTTTTGAGTGTCTAAAATACAAAAGACTGTGATGTCTAAAATGGGAACAGCCAGACTTTTTGCGTAAAATATTTAATCAACAACTTTCCTTTCAAATAAATTATGGGATCAGTTCAGTAAAGGAATTGACGCTGAATCTTGAGCGCACAGTTTTATCTGATTGTTTGAGAAATTCAAATTTTTTTTTATGGAAGTGAGTCTTAATAAATTTTTTGAGTTGACCTGATTTCTCTGTGATTCGACGCTGACCCAATTTCACCAGGATTGAAATGTGCCTGATTTTTGACCTGATTTCCCCTTTTAATTAATAATTTTCTGTACCTGAAAGTTGAAAGGATATATCTTCTCGTCTGATCCGGTTTGTTTAAGTATTCACCTTGTTCTCATATATATATATATATATATATATATATATATATATATATATATATATATATATATATATATATATATATATATATATCTAGGAAAAGACATTCCATATATATATAGTATATATATATATATATATATATATATATATATATATATATGTATATATATATATATATATATATGTATATAATATATATATGAATATATATATATATATATATATATATATATATATATATATACATACATACATATGTGTATATCATATATATTTATATATGTATGTATATAGGTATATAAATATACACACATGCATATATACATATGTATATATATATATATATATATATATTATATTATATATATATATATATATATATATATATATATATATATATATATATATATATATATATATACATACATATATATGTATCATATAATATATTTATATATGTATGTATATAGGTATATAAATATACACACATGCATATATACATATGTATATATATTATATATATATATATATTATATATATATATATATATATATATATATATATATATATATATATATATATATATACATACGTATATTAGTATATATATACTAGCGTTCTTTACATCTCTTCCCTTCGATCTGTAACTTGCTCGGCTGTCCAGCTCCTTTAACTTCTCCATTTTAGATGCACATCGACCATTCTCTCGTATCTCTGTGAAGAAATCTTATTGCCTAATCCATCTTTAAACAGACAATACGCAGAGACACAGAGAATATATAATAATATCTCTTTGCTTCTCTACAAAGAAAGTGTGGTATTAGGAGCATTTAGAGACACTCGGACGGAGCCAAACGGTCTCCTGGAAATGGTTTAATTCTATAAAGGCTTGACATTTATTGAAATGGCAGTTACTTACTCACAAGGAGGAGGAGGAGGAGGAGGAGAAGTCCGCGGAACGGAGGAGGAGGGGGAGGAGGAGGAGGAGGAGGAGAGCAGCCGTCATGTAAAATTCACCGTGAGGGGAGAGGGCCGGCGAATGCTTCTCTGACGAAACCTGTAAATCGAAGATACCCTTATTCCTTGTTATCTCGGAAATGTCATTTGCATAAATCAGCGTGTGTACCATTAGATCATCAGCCCGTGATGAGTAATGCATGGCGATGTGATATTCGTCCGTCAAAGGGACGATCTGGTTATTGGCTCGCCTTAAAGTATTTGCGAAGCCGTGCATAGTTTCATGTGATCGGGCTTGGGACTTTATTGCTGAGGCTAAACAACGCTTCCTATACGGCAGGGTTTCTTTACTTAAGGTTCTTTGCAGCTTGCCTGCCTTAGTCCACTTGCTGCAACCCCTTTCGTTCCTTTTACTGTACCTCCTTTCTTATTCTCTTTCTTCCATCTTACTCCCACCCCCTCCTAACAGTTGATTCATAGTGCAACTGCTTTGAGGTTTTCCTCCTGTTACACCTTTCAAATCTTCTACTGTCAATTTCTGTTTCAGCGCTGAATGACCTTATAGGTCCCAATGCTTGGGTTTGCCCTAAATTCTATATTCTGCTCAATCAATTCAATCATTTTACATGGGTGAACTCGAAATATTCACCGTAAAATAAAAGCAATTAAATTTATTCGACTGGACTTCCTCTCTCTTTAGTTAAAGTCCTCTTGGGCCTCTGTAGGTAGGGCAGGCGCTGACCTCCTGTTTCTTAGGCCGACAGCCAGTTGTGGGGGGGATAGGTCCCAATGCCTATGACACATGGCCAGTGTGTTGCTAGGCCCACTGTTTAACTCCCCAGCCTGAGGGCTGGTACCTATTCTCCTACTGAACCTCTCGGGGTTTTTTGGGACTGTTAGGTTGACGGGCTACCGGATTTATATATATATATATATATATATATATATATATATATATATATATATATAATATATAAGTGTGTGTGTGTGTGTTTGCGTATGTGTCTGTGAGTGGGGGTTGTATCTTTACATAGGCGCACTGTATGTTTTTCTCCTCTCGACTCAAATATTTCGAGTTTCCCTTTGTTTTCAAATAAGCAAACAGGCATTCGTCCTTGAACGGGTCTAGAAGGAAAATAAGCTCGTTGGCGCCATGTAAATGTTTTTGAATTTAAATCTACGTTTTAATATATTTTCCACTGTAAGTAAAACCTTTTAAGCTACTAGTGAACTTTTAATGTCATCCAGATTTATAACTCTACAATAAAACTTTAGATAAATACACCGAAATCACGAAATTAAAGTGTTTAGAACACTTTCACGTACAGTTTAAAGGTACCTTTTTAGTATGTAAGAATTTTATATGTAAAATGTAAGAATTTTAAAGGTGAACTGTAAGAATTTTATATGTGAAGTGTAAGAATTATATATGTGAAATGTAAGAATTTTATTTGTGAAATATAAGAATTTTACATGGGAAATGTAAGAATTTTATGTGAAATGTAAGAATTTCATATGTGAAATATAAGAATTTCATATGTGAAATGTAAGAATTTTATATGTGAAATGTAAGAGTTTTATATGTGAAATGTGAGAATTTTATATGTGAACTGTAAGATTTTCATATGTGAAATGTAATAATTTCGTATGTGAAATGTAAGAATTTTATATGTGAAATGTAAGAATTTTATATGTGAAATGTAAGAATTTTATATGTGAAATGTAAGAATTTCATATGTGAAATGTAAGAATTTCAGATGTGAAATGTAAGAATTTCATATGTGAAACTTAAGATTTTTATATGTGAAATGTAAGAATTTTATATATGAAATGTAAGAATTTATATGTGAAATGCTAGAATTTTATATGTGAAATGTGAGAATTTCATATGTGAAATTTTAGAATTTCGTATGTGAAATGTGAGAACTTTATAGGGGAAATGTAAGAATTTCGTATGCGAAATATAAGAATTTCATGTGTGAAATGTAAGAATTTTATATGTGAAATGTAAGAATTTCGTATGCGAAATATAAGAATTTCATGTGTGAAATGTAAGAATTTTATATGTGAAATGTAAGAATTTCATATGCGAAATATAAGAATTTCATGTGTGAAATGTAAGAATTTTATATGTGAAATGTAAGAATTTCATATGTGAAATGTAAGAATTTCATGTGTGAAATGTAAGAATTTTATATGTGAAATGTAAGAATTTCATGTGTGAAATGTAAGAATTTTATAAGTGAAATGTAAGAATTTCATATGTGAAATGTAAGACTTTCACATGTGAAATGTAAGAATTTTGTGTGAATTTCATGTGTGAAATGTAAGAATTTTATAAGTGAAATGTAAGAATTTCATATGTGAAATGTAAGACTTTCACATGTGAAATGTAAGAATTTTGTGTGAAATGCAAGCAGCCTTATAACTGCTAGCTATAGGGGTCCCACTAGCGAGTGATGGTATTTAGGGAGTTCAACCACATAACCCAACAAACCCAGTGGACGAATACCTATGTACCTGTCATGTCTGTCTCTCCCCTTCCTCCTCCCCTTCCCCACGCTATCCATTCCCCCTCCCCCTCCCAACTCCCACTTTGAAGCATAAAGAGACAATCTTAAAAGGTTACAGTAAATGTCACTAACAAATATATTATATAGTTAAAATGTCAGCATTTTCTTTTGTTGGGAGAAACGTGGGAAAGGAAGCTTTCATCGTCCGTGGCCTCTTCAACTCCCCTACCTCTCCTCCCCTCCTCCCTCCTCCTCCTCCTCCTCCTCCTCCTCCTCCTCCTCCTCCTCCTCCTCCTCCACTCTCTCATCTCCCTTCCCCTCCCCTAATCCCCTCCTCTTTGTATTCCCACTTTCCTCTTTTATGACATCACGCCACAGTCAATAGAAAATGGGGAAAGAATTAGTGTGTTGTTAACATATATATATATATATATATATATTATATATATATTATATATATATATATATATATATATATATATATATATATATTTATATATATATATATATATATATATATATATATATATATATATATATATATATATATATATATATATATATATATATATATATATATATATATATACATAGTGAGTATCGCATCTTAACGATAGAGTAATGATAAGCAAGAACGAAATC
>NC_089742.1:28435847-28438347 GCF_040412425.1 Macrobrachium rosenbergii | reverse complement strand
AAAAGGCGATGCAGGAAAATTTTTCTAAGCGTGGCCGCAATTCAAGTCATGTTACTTGGCCCATCACTGAGTTGGAAAGTGTTCGAACCTACGTTCCCGACACCCCACGTTTCACAACAGTCCAAAATGTGATCCCATGGCTGGGTCTTTGCCAAGACCCGCAGTAAATAAAGTACCCTGGAGGGCGTGAGTACGGGTTTGAAACCTACGCAGAAACCTTCCTTGGGTCAAATGAGGGCCGTGTGTAAAATTTCGTCTAGATCGGTCAAGTGGTTCGGATTTCTATAGAGCACAAGTTTACAAGTTTAGTTGCATAATATATAAATTTTTTTTACCTACAAGCCTTACTTTCAGAAACGAGGAGCCCTAAAATGTCCTATATTCAAACAAATAAAAACCTACAGCTTAGTTTATAAATAGTATTTACAGCAATGACAATAACTAATATTTTATCTTTATATCCGCAAGAAGTTTATAAATAGTATTTACAGCAATGACAATAACTAATATTTTATCTTTATGACCGCAAGAGTTAAATTGCCCTTAACACGTTTTCTCTGGCTGGAGGTCACTGTGATTGACCAATTCAGAGTTTGTGAAAATTTGGTTTCTCATCCTTTCGATTCCAGCGCTGAAGAAGAAGCCTCTGACAATAATAGGTCATTCATCAGTACACTCTACCTGTTTTTGTACAAAACTCACTTCACATACGCTCTTAAAACTGTTTATTCTCAAGTGCGTACGATGACTGCCACACTTGGTTGATGTCTCTGAGGCGTGCGTGTCTCCGCTGGGCGTTTTCTGCCTCCTCCTGAGTTTTTTGTCCGTCGAAAGGGAAGATATCTATTTGGAGGACGTCTGACGCACACACATAATTTTTGGCTCCTCGTTAGTCACCAGTCGCCAAAACAGTTTTGTCCTAAAAGCTTTTCTATTGATCGGGGGACAGACTGTCCCTCCTCTGGTGGTTCCAGGCTCGTTTCGAATGCTGGGAAGGAAGAAGAAGAAGAAGAAAAGGAAAGAAGAAGAAGAAGAAGAGGGAGATGACATTCCCCTCCTCTTCCCCAATTCTTTGCCTCCTCACCTCGTACTATAAACATCCTATTCTCTTTTCCCTTTTTCCCGCCCTTCAGGTTACCCCTCCTATTTTCTCCCCTTCCCCCCTCCCCTCCTCCTCCCCCTCCCCTCCCCCTCCCCTCCTCCTCCTGCCTTTTACTCCAGGGTGGTTTCCCTCCTCCTCTCTCTCTCTCTCTCTCTCCTCTCTCTCTCTCTCTCTCTCTCTCTCTCTCTCTCTCTCTCTCGTCATTTCAAAAGATCGATTCTTTTCTGAACAATGGACAAAGAAAATAAGACGAAAAGAGTCCACTGGTACTCGTCGATTACAACAAGTATGGTCGCTCGGGATGGGACTGGAAATGGTTTTCGAAATTGTTCGGACACTAGTGTTTGAATTTAATCTTTACGAACAAAATTTTATGGGAAATGTCTTGTACTTTTTAGTTATCTGTAAAGGAAAACTATTGTGCCGGTTTTGTCTGTCCGTCCGCATTTTTTTCTGTCCGCCCTCAAATCTTAAAAACTACTGAGGCCAGAGGGCTGCAAATTGATGTGTCGATCATCCACCCTCCAATCATCAAACATACCAAATTGCAACCCTCTAGCCCTCAGTAGTTTTGACTTTTGTTTAAGTTAAATTTAGCCATAATCGTGCGTCTGGCAATGATATAGGCCAGGCCACCACCAGGCCGTGGTTAAAGTTTCATGGGCCGCGGCTCATACAGCATATACCGAGACCACCGAAAGATAGATCTATTTTCGGTGGCCTTGATTAGACGCTGTAGCGGCTGTACAGAAAACTCGATTGCGCCGAAGACTCTTTGGCGCAATTTTTACTGTTGTTTTCGCGTGACAGCAATCACGATGACGTTTACAGCCCAGGGAGGGCACAAGTCACAACCCTCCCTGGGTTGTGACTGCCACCTTGTGAAAATCGTTTTGATTTGTGGGTTGTGTTTTTTTTTTTAGATTGTGGGAACTGAAGTTAATCTGAAAAACCATAAATTTAGTAAATGATTTAGGTAAAAAGTATCGTTCTGAATAGAATTATCTGTGACCAGCCGTATTTCTTTGTTTCTTTTCGCTGATCTAATCAACTAGAGAATATTTTTTATGTGCTTTTTCACTGTGAAACTTTTCCCTAACCTGAATATTCATAAATATGGGAACATCATTTCTAATATCTGTAGAAATATGTGAAAGTTACGGAATATTTTCAGTTTCCTCTGTAGTTGTGGCTGCCTTCCATTCCCCTGAATTGAATTGAATATAGAATTTAGGTCAAAGGCCAACCACTGGGACCTATGAGGTCATTCAGCGCTGAAACGGAAATTGACAGTAAATGGTTTGAAATGTAACAGGAGTAGAACCTCGCAGTTGCACTATGAATTAGTTGTCAGGAGAGGGTTTAGGAGAGTAAGATGGAAGAAAGAGAATATGAAAG
>NC_089742.1:28415847-28428347 GCF_040412425.1 Macrobrachium rosenbergii | reverse complement strand
AACCTATTCTATGGAACAAGCACACCAAAGGGGCCATTGACTTGAAATTCAAGCTTCCAAAGAATGTCGGTTTCAACCTCCCACCGCAGCAGACCCCCCAACACTGCATTAGTAACTGATCATGATACAGAGCCAACACTTTTTCATCGCCCTGGGGAAGACGCCAACCCGCGACATCTGAGTGGCATGCCACGACACTAACCACTATAAGATACAGCTAGCATTGACGACAAAGAGGCGAACATACAGTACAGTCCATCCAGCCCTAAGAAAACAAACAGACGAACAAACGGACAGCGCCAAGAGAAAACAAACATGGCGGACTATGGACTAAAGAACTAGGTACTCCAAGGTCCCATAAAACATCCTAATTATAAAGCAATTTGTATCTGAATTGTTGGCAGCAGGTGCGTCGTGACAGAGCCGTTTATCTTGACTGCAGTGTGCAGGAATACAATCAATAATCGGGGAATTTCTAAGACTTGTACTCTTCTTCTTTGATGTCGTCGTGTGCTTGTGTTTGAACATGCGTCGTCAGTTTGTGAAACATGCGTCAGTTTGCGTTTTTATTATTTGACCTCATTCGTCCAGAGGTTTTTATTCAGTGCATTATTAAATTACACTTATTTTTCATTCGTAGTGGTTGCCTATTTCGTTTGCTGTATGCATTTATTTAAGGTGAAATTATTGCGTTGAATTGTTTATTCTGGTTAAATTCACGCTAAAAATTAACATTAAGGTAATGTATATTTTCGTTAAATTGCGCTCCCTTTATTATATGTATATATATGTGTGTGTGTATGTAAATATTTAATATATATGTATATGTATATATATATATATATATTATATATATATATATATATATATATATATATATATATATATATATATATATATATATATATATATATATATATATATATATTACTTGGAGGCTTCAACTCTTCTGGTGCCCACAGGAGCTTAATGTGATACAATAGTATCATTCACCAGTCTTATAAATTTGAGATTGGATTATATAAAATTTAGGCCATAGGCCAAGCGCCGGGACCTATGAGGTCATTCAGGTCTGAAAGGGAAGCTGAGAGTAAAAAGGTTTGAAAGGTGTAACGAGAGGAAAACCTCAAAGCAGTCGCACCATGAAACAGTTGTTAGGAGAGGGTGGAAAGTAAGACAGAAGAAAGAGAATATGAACGGAGGTATAGTAAAGTGAATGAAAGGGATTGCAGCTAGGGGCCGAGGGTACGCTGCAAGGAACCTAAGGTAATGCGCACAGTGCACTGACGACAGTACTCCCCTACGGGGGCATTACAAACCAGACGTGTCAACGTCAGTGATAACAGATCAGTATCGACCTTTGGAACTTGAAAAAAAGACAAATTGAAGAATAAATATTTTTTGAGGAATCCGAATACAGTTTCAGAGCGTCTTGTAACCTCTGCAGTCTTGTTTCCACCCTGAAACTGTATGTGGATTTCTTAAATACATTTAATATATTTATTCTTCAATTTTTTTTCTTTTTTTTTTGAAGTGTCAACATCGGCTTCGACACGCTCCCGGAAACAGCTTCTAAATTGCACGAATGGAGGACAATGCGTATGGATTTATCCATTTTGCATTACTCATTCCTCAGGGAATCCAGAGCGAGACAACAGTACAGCGTTTTAGCAATCTTATGAATAAAGGAATTATATATACGCCTGTTGTACATATTTGTGTTGAGCTTTGTTGCGGAACCTATATTAAGTTTTCAAGTAAATCTCCTTTTACTTCTTCTTCTTCTTCTTTCTTCTTCTTCTTCTTCTTCTTCTTCTTCTTCTTCTTCTTCTTCTTCTTCTTGTCGTAATTTCCACTGAATTCATGTAGGTGGAATTGCCTTTTATTTAAAAGCTACAGTTACGCAATTTTGAAACGATGTTACCACTTTTACAAAATTTTTACTCCACGAAGATATTAATCCCGTTTTGCGTGAAGCTACCCCTTTTGGAAAACGAGTTAAAATTAATATTTTCCCATTCTCTCTCTCTCTCTCTCTCTCTCTCTCTCTCTCTCTCTCTCTCTCTCTCTTTTGTAATCAAACTTGAGATTTTAATATTAACACGTGTAACAGGGCCTCGTAACATCAGTGGTGTGCGACTGTGATTGTGAGAGAGAAAAATATTCTCTCTCTCTCTCTCTCTCTCTCTCTCTCTCTCTCTCTCTCTCTCTCTCTCTCTCTCTCTCTCTCTCATAGGTGCAAACCATCTACTATGTTATGACGCCTGTTGCCCAAATAAATTTAAAAAGGGAAGGAATACAAAGCAACAAAAAAGCTAAAGAAAAATTAGAAACGAGAGAGAGAGAGAGAGAGAGAGAGAGAGAGAGAGAGAGAGAGAGAGAGAGAGAGAGAGAGAGAGAGAGAGTTTCTCATCGTTCCTCGTTTATGAATATGTAATCACTTTTATTATTGCTTCCAGAACGTCCTTAGCGGTAACCATATCCTTTGAAAACCAGGATAGAGGGAACGGTTCTTTTGAACTTAGTTTCAATTAGGTATTATAAGTTAGTTTACCCTTTCATGTGGGGATTGTTGCTAACGACATATGTTGCTCCTGGTCAGTCGCAGTACTCAAATCGTACGATTAAAATGTCCCTTTTGCTAAAGTAATGAAAATTGCTGTATTACGTGTCAAAATTACAGTTGAATTTTATAGCAGGTAATTTTTCCCGAATGCTTTCAGCTGCCACTTTGGGGTACAGTATGTTACAGTAGATAATGTTCTTAGATTACTCTTCTTCGTTATTTTTCATATTTTATGTTTAATAGAAGGAGCGGAGCCTCAGAAGTTCAAGGGAAGAAGCAACGTATTACTGCCGTAAAACAATTCTCCTAGTATTTTTATATAATCTACTTACATTTATATATAGTTTTTTTTTTATTAATTTCTTAATTTATTTTTCATTTTCTAATAGCTGATCTCTTCCTTCTGTACTACCTATTACCTTCTATTACTCCTTTCACATGGAAGCTTGAATTTTAAGCCAGTGGCCCCTGTGGTGGGCTTGTTCTTTATGATAGGGTTCATCTTCAGAATAATAATAATAATAATAATAATAATAATAATAATAATAATAATAATAATAATAATAATGCGTAATAAAAATCCACAGTTATATAGTACATATATTACTACGTACTATATAGCAATGATGAGGAACACCGTTCAAGTGTTCGAAAGTCTTTGTTTATTTTACATAGTAATATATTTACTATATATAATTGTGGATTTTTATTGCACATTGTTTTTCATGAAATTGTGAATCTCTTAGTAATAATAATAATAATAATAATAATAATAATAATAATAATAATAATAATCAAATTTGTTCATTTAACACTTTCTGCATTTATTCATCTCCCTCTAGTTTCTGATCGTGACTAACCTGCCTGAATACTCTGTACACCAGCTTTTCATCAGTGTTACACTTTTTCCCTTTATCTTGGTATTCCTCGTTCTTTCAACCCTCCTTATCTTTCCTCTACTACGAAAGCATGTCAATTCTACTTTTCCCTCCTTCCTCTCATATGAATCAACTCGACTTTGCAGAAAGTTAGTAGAACAAACGTTCCTGCTTTTGAAATGTTTCCTGCCTAGGCACTTGAACCATTCCCTTGCTTGGTATAATTCGTCTTTGCTCTCATGCTACCAGAACCCTTAACGATCGTACCCCGAAACTGACCTAGGTTGACCCGAGGCCAAGGGAGACAAGGTCTACCCAATTGGGTGGAGTCGCCTCCCACCTGGGGTAACTACGTAGGCGATGACGTATCTTAGAGGTAGAACCTGCTCATTACGGCAGTTCGCCTGCTGACGCAATAAGGAGGTAGACAAAGCTCCGCCTACATGGGGGATTTATAGGGGGGGAAGTGAGCAGACCTCTTTCTCTCGGCCTTGGGTTGACCTCTTCGCCTCCCCTGACATCTCTCATATCTTCGTCCCTTCGTAACCTAACTCTTGCTAACATTGACATCCAAATTTGTCTCTTAAGAGTTCTGTCACTCTCTTTTTTCCAGTATATCCAGCTTCTCTCAAGTGTTTCCACATTCTTTTCTGACATTCTCCTGTCTGTCAAACGAATAGGAGAATGGCATGAATGAAATTGAGTTATTCTTGTGTGATAAAATTCTTCTAATACATTTTTTATTGCCTAACACTACAGTATATGTAATGTCTTTGCAAAACAACAGTAGAATGTTAACAGCGGCAGGAGTAGATGTAATAGTAATTTACTTTTGTTCATTTTTAAAATTTTGTACAATATAACGATTTGCCCAAATTTGTGCCATGTCGTAATCATGAATAATTTTGACATGAATACTTTAGAATAAATTATCTGTCGACCTTTGGATTTATTCTTCGTGGAGAAATAAGTTAATTACAAAGATAAACATTTTCAGTTACATATCCCCCGACCTTGAAAAACACGAGGACTCATATGAAGCTATCAACGAAGGACCACTTAATCGTTATCAAAGCTACATTTGATGGTATGAAAATACCCGAAACACGGCCAATTGCATCAACATAAGGTCACCGCCGCGGGGAGAGCAAGTATAACAATTGCAAATTTTATTCTCGTGATCTGCCTGCCACACCATACTCAAATTCGCCTCATCCGGCGGGTTGGAGCTTCCGCATTGGATAATATGCTGCTTCGTGGCAGCCGGGAAAATGCTCTGATTGGTTGATGGATAGCGAGTCGACGACCAATCAGATCGAGTCACTGCGAGCCGCCAGACTTTACTGTTCTCTTCTTGTGTCTCGTTTTTATGTTTTCATTTATTTACTTATATATTTATTTATTCATTCAGTTATCTATCTAACTGTTTATTTAAAGATTTTTTTTTCATCTCGTGAAGGATAATGTCGTTGATTTCATCTCTAGTTATCTGGCGTCAATGAAAATCATTTTTGATGGGGATCTAATTTGTTATGGTCGGCGATATGGCAAAAGGGGCAAATTACTTTGTATTTTTGGGGTTATTTCCCAGACCCTTATATTCATTGCATTCAATACCGCGAAAAAGATGTATGAAATGTTAAGCATGACAGACGTATCATCAGTGTGTTAAGAAGGAACTCAATCCCTCATATAAATAAGTTTTCGTGGGCGTACAGCATTTCCAGAATTTTGCGCGCCCGTGCGAGTGTGTCTGGTTTTGAGAGAGAGAGAGAGAGAGAGAGAGAGAGAGAGAGAGAGAGAGAGAGAGAGAGATTCAGGGGGGACCAGCCAAATAAAATAGCCACAAGTGTTGAAAAAATCTACAATTTATTGAAACACTATTACAGAGTACACTTTAAAGGGGCGCTGACGATCAGAGAATCCAATCTGTGTGTGTTCAAATGCCTGCTTGCTCACATGCATCTGTGAGAGAGAGAGAGAGAGAGAGAGAGAGAGAGAGAGAGAGAGAGAGAGAGAGAGAGAGTTTGAGAGAGAGAGAGAAGCATACATGCACAGTTATAGCCTATACATTCAAAAATTTAAATGAAACCCAAAGCCACTCTGGGTGCCTCTGAGCGCGTAGCTCGTGCGCATGCGCGGGCTCCTGTAAGCGGCCTGGCGGCTTCGGCAGAGAGAAGAAGAAGAAGAAGAAGAAGGAAAACAAAAAACACAAAAAGGCGCTAAAAGAACATTGGTAATTAATTTTTAAGCGTGCGTCATTAATTCTAGCCGTTGTTTGTTTGTTTTAGAAGGGAGTGCGCTGGCATACGGCATAGAGACCGGGGGGTCTCAATTTAGCGAGCAAATGATGATGCCCAATAGGTCTGGTGTGGTAATTATCATTTTCATGATATTGATGAAGCCGAGGGAGGGAGGACTTTCTAAATAGTGATTTATGATCATGCGGACGCAAATAGAGAGGCCGCGTGATGTCAAAAAAGAAGTATATAGTGTTTTTGTGGAATAGCTTTTTAAAAATTTTTTTTCAGTGTCCTTATGAGCGATGCAAGTAGATGGAATTGCTGTGCATTGGAAGTAAATTTTTTATGCATATTTATGCAAGTTTATGCGCATTTATATAAATTTATGCACGTTTGTACACGTGAACTTGTCAAAGAACATTATAAGATGAATAAAGAGTAACATTTCTAGTTGTAATGGTTGTACTTGTGTGTAAATATATATACATACATATATATTTATATATATATATATATATATATATATATATATATATATATATATATATATTATATATATACATATATTTATATATATATATATATATATATATATATATATATATATATATATATATATATATATATATATATATATATATATATATATATATATATATATATATATATATATACAAAACTCAGCTTATGCTAACAGGTGTCCAGAGGTTATTGCTGCTAGCAGTTGCGTAGGTGAACCTTATCTCTGAAAATCTTTCTGTATTTTACAAGAATTTCTTTGAAATTCTTCTGTGAACTATGGATTTTATTGCGGTTCGATCTGACCTATGAAGCTTTCATCTCCTTCCGTGATATGTTGACCTGTGACCCAGGTGAAAGGTCAGTGTCTCTGGAGGTCAAATAGTTTAGTTTCATTCGCGAGATTCCGATTATGACCTGAAGTAAAGAAAATGTTTATTATTATTATTATTATTATTATTATTATTAAAATTATTATTATTATTATTATTATTATTATTATTATTCCTGTTGCTATTGTTGTTTTTGATCAAAGTAATAGTCACGTGACTCCGCCAAACCTGTGCTCTTCTTCAGGTATTCTCTTTCCTCGTGATATTCGTTAATTTCATTCACTTTTCGGAGACCGTTAAGCGAATTCTTCCTGCCACTGTGTCATTTAATCTGCGGAGAGCGTTGATTGCCGATCATTACCCTTAATTAGCGATGATTATCAAAGCTTTATTTTTGTGTCATGCGCATGGGGGGGAAGGTTTACCTTACGCCATCGTTAATGGAGTGTGTTAAAGCCTTCTCTTATTATTCGACATTCGTAGAATTCGATGCAGTTGAAGCGTCAGTTCACGTAGTATCTGAATGCGAGGGATCGAATCCTAATTAAGTATTAAAGAAGAAGAATTGTAAACATTGAAGTGAATCAAAACGGATATCACGGTTCAGCGCATGCGTTTTAGCAGTGGGGAAGAATTCTACATAAATATCAAGGAAGAAGAATTGTAAACATTGAACTGAACCTTGGCGGGATTATCACAGTTCCGCACATGCATTTTAGCAGTGGGAAAGGATCTTATATGAACATCAAAGAAGAAGAATTGTAAACATTGAACTGAACTTTAGCGGGATTACCACAGTCCCGCGCAGGCGTCTTAGCAGTGGGGAAGAATCATAAATAAACGTCAAGGAAGAAGAGTTGTCAACACTGAACTGAACCTTAGCGGGATTATCACAGTTCCGCGCATGCGTTTTAGCAGTGGGGTAAAGGGAGGTTAATTGCATGGTGACCTTAGGTCAAGCATTTTAACCGTAATAAACACGTTATAAATACGCATACATTCGTACATACGTTAACATGAATACGGTTTAGCGTTGTGTATTCGTAATTACGCCTTGGCGCATGCGTGTTAGTACTGTAAGCTACAGGAAGAGAAGGAGAATAATCTGAAACATGGAATATGACAGTAGGCATATGACTGGTTCCATTTAATAGACGGAACGTCATTGACAATAAGTTACAAACTCGACGCTAAATGACAGGGAGCGGGCTTGATAGATTGGTTTAATGATGAAAGTAACTGGCGTCACAAGACCAAGTGTCATTGACACAGGAAATGTACAAAGTAATATATATATAATATATATATATATATATATATATATATATATATATATA
Organism: Macrobrachium rosenbergii; assembly: GCF_040412425.1. Classification (NCBI taxonomy): domain Eukaryota; kingdom Metazoa; phylum Arthropoda; class Malacostraca; order Decapoda; family Palaemonidae; genus Macrobrachium; species Macrobrachium rosenbergii. The sequence continues at coordinate 28,420,472 of NC_089742.1, read as the reverse complement.
TATATATATATATACATTTGTATTTGCATTGACAATGTAATTTAATTACATTTTTATCTATTTGTTTTATGAAGTTGCTAATTTATTTCTTTTCTAATAAATGATGTGTTGTTCCTGTATTTCTTATTACCTTCTGTAAATCCTTTCGAATGAACACCGCTTTCTTTGAAAGCTTGAATTGCAAGTCAGTGGCCCCTGTGGTAGGCTTGCTCTATGTGAATAGGGTTCCTCCTATGAATAATAATAATAATAATAATAATAATAATAATAATCCTTATAAGGTCCACAATAATATATCAATATTAGAATATTATATATTATATATATTATATATTATTGTGGACCATATACAGAGTTACTCCTGTTCTCGGCATTGAGAGTTCTACACAATAATAATAATAATAATAATAATAATAATAATAATAATAATAATAATAATAATAATAATAATATTAATAATAATAACGCATATAGAGGCACGCATTTATCTTTAAATAGCGGTTCAGTCATTACTCATTTCTTCGTGAACGTTTAAATTCGAACTTTTCGGTTTGTGTACAAGCGTTTGTTTATCGTTTATGCATAACAGAATCAAAATTGCTCTTTGCGTATAGTTAGTTCGATTCCCAACCAAAAAATAAAAAAATAAAAAATGCGAATAGAAAATTGAGTGAAATTGGAAATCAGAAGCCCCCTATTCAATTTAAATGGAGTTTCATATTGGTGTGGTCTGTTCCATTTTCATTTTGCAAAGGAGCGGGATCTGTATATACACACACACATATATATATATAAAAACACACATATATATATGTGTAAAATATATATATATATATATATATATATATATATATATATACACAGGTGGCCTTTGTTGAGAGATTAATTATGTTGATTGCATGAATTGTTTATTGATTGATTAAATCTAATCATCTCTTTACCTTCACAATCAGCACTTTCTTTCTTCTTCTTCTTCTTCTTCTTCTTTTCTTCTTCTTCTTCTTCTTCTTCTTCTTCTTCTTCTTCTTCTTCTTCTTCTTCTTCAAGTTGTTAACAGATGTGCTTATTACCCGTAGATCTCTCTTCCAAGCACATATGATAAGTTATTGTTTAAAGTATTATCAACTAAAAAGTGTATTTTTACAATATTTATACTTTTAAAATTGTACTTTCACTTGTGCGGTATCCGTCATATCACAGTTGGACATAAGAGAAATTTTTCCGCCAGTATTTCCGTAATGAGAACCAGTTGTCTCTTGTACTATTTGTCGTGAGATTAATTATTTTTTCCGTCTGCGGGAAGATAATTCTTTACCACATTTTATCACAAGGATCAATAATTTTTTGGTTATTTGTCGTAAGATGAATGATATTTTCCTTTTTCAGGAAATAATTTTTTTCCACATTTTTAAAAATCGGGGATCGATTACTTATTTTGATTTTGACTATAGAATCATTCTAATTTTTCTGTCATTGACATGATTATTATTATTATTATTATTATTATTATTATTATTATTATTATTATTATTATTATTATTATTATTATTATTATATTATTATTATTATTATTATTATTATTATTATTATTGCATGTAAGAACATTCAGTAATATATGACTTTCTTCCATTCAGAAAATTATATATATATATATATATATGTTTTTGTCCTTGTCATAAGAATTAATCACTTCTTCGTGAAGATAAAAAAAGAAACACAACGAAATGTACATAATCAACAAAATAATCATGTTATTTATTATTATCAACCATTCATTTTTTTTTTCATCCCCATGACAGCCCGATAACCAATTCTACAAATCCTCTGATGACCTTACAGATATATTTTCTTTTTATGTTTTTTTTTTTTTTTTTTGTTATTCCCTCTATGACCCTTCTCACCCATCCTGTACTAAATATTTCCACGTTAAATACCAATTATTCTTCGGGCGAAATCATACCTGTATCTGCATTGCATTTGCATATAAATTGCATCGCCTGTGTTCAATGCTGGTTTGGGGAAATTTCAATGTCGGGTTTCCTACGTTCTCTCTCTCTCTCTCTCTCTCTCTCTCTCTCTCTCTCTCATCTCTCTCTCTCTCTCTCTCTCTTCCTCTTCTCCCCTTTTACCTCTCTCTCTCTCTCCTCTTCATTTCTCTGACCTACTACTACCACTTCAGTTCTCCCCTTCTCCTCCTCCTCTTTCCTTCTCTTCCCTCCTCCTCTCCTCTCTTTCCATCCTCCTTTTCCATCTCCTCCCTCCTCCTCCTTTTATCCCCTTTCCATTTCCCATTTCTTTATCCTCTTTGCCATTTCTTTCCATCATCCCATTTCTTTACAGTCCTCCCCTTTTTCATTTTTCTTTATTTCATTTCTTTCCATCATCTTTATCCATTTTCTTTATTCTTTTCATTTCTTTCCATCATCCCTTTATTTTTCATTTTACATCCCATTTTTTACCTTTTCATTTCATTCCATCATCCCATTTTCTTTATTCTTTTCCATTTCTTTCCATCATCCCATTTTCTCTACCCATTTCCTTATCCCATCCCTCTCTCTCTCTCTCTCTCTCTCTCTCTCTCTCTCTCTCTCTCTCTCTCTCTCTCCTATGCCCTTTCCGTTATTCCATTCCCTCATCCTTTCCCATTTCGTCCCCTCATCCCTCAGCTTCTCCTCTCCCTTCCCTTAACCTTGCACTCCCCCCCCACCCTTTCCCCTCCCCACCCTTTCCTCCCCACCTCTCTCTCTCTCTCTCTCTCTCTCTCTCTCTCTCTCTCTCTCTCTCTCTCTCTCTCGTGCATACCTGCCTAGTCGTTATTCCCATGCCCTCTCCCACTCAAACACCTGCCCTTCCAACCCCTTCCTAAACCGCCCCCCTACTCTCTCTTTCTCTCTCTCTCTCTCTCTCTCTCTCTCTCCTGGAAAATAAAAGGGCGAATTTTATTCTTTCATATTCGAAAGGACCGAGAGAGAGAGAGAGAGAGAGAGAGAGAGAGAGAGAGAGAGAGAGAGAGAGAGAGAGAGAGAGAGAGACCAAAGAATAGGACGTTCGTTTCTGTTTTGGCTGGATGAAAGAAAAGTGAGGAATTGGGAGATGAAAGAAATGTTATCACCGAGAGAGAGAGAGAGAGAGAGAGAGAGAGAGAGAGAGAGAGAGAGAGAGAGAGAGAGAGAGAGAGAGGTTGCTGTTGGTATAATATGAAAATATTTGTATATCTACAATATCTAAACGTAATTTTGGGTGGATAGTTTTTTTATGAGCTGGAGAGAGAGAGAGAGAGAGAGAGAGAGAGAGAGAGAGAGAGAGAGAGAGAGAGAGAGAGAGAGAGAGAGAGAGAGAGTAATTAAAAATGTATATATTAAACGAATGTGAACTAATAAACGTATAGTGATAAAAGTAAAAAACTTATTTTGTTAGTGATAATTTTTTTATTGGTTGTATTTTGTGTTATTTGTACTTTGATAACTATTTTTTAATATTTTGATATACAAGTTTTGTATTCACTCCTCTTTCAATAATAATAATAATAATAATAATAATAATAATAATAATAATAATAATAATAATAATAATAATAATAATAATAAGCGATGTTGATCCTCATACTTTACACTTATGATGATACTGACAAAGGAAATTAAGTAAAAACGCTTTTAGCGAATAATAATAATAATAATAATAACTAAACCATTAGTGTTGTAGATTCTTCATAGAAAGCAACAGTAATGGCTGAAACGCCCGTCGAAAGCACGCCACGAATAAAAGACACTTGCACGCAGAGAGAGAGAGAGAGAGAGAGAGAGAGAGAGAGAGAGAGAGAGAGAGAGAGAGAGAGAGAGAGAGAGAGGATGGATGCTGCTGCTACCGCCACCACTCGGACAGAGGGAACGTTTTCTATTATTTAGACTGAAAAACTGAAAACGAATCACAATTTTTCCTCCACGTCTCGTTTTATTTTTATTTATTTTTTGTTTTTATTTTCGTGTAACTTTTTAGCTCCTCTCTCTCTCTCTCTCTCTCTCTCTCTCTCTCTCTCTCTCTCTCTCTCTCTCTCTCTCTCTCTGTTGCTTCATGGCTTAAACTCCAAAATCGTCCCACACACGTTCCTGAGTGGGTGGGCCACACACACACACACACACACACACACACACACACACACACACAATCTGCTGATGTTAATGGTTGTGATGTTGGGATGTGTGATTTACTGTTATTGCGTAGTTGATGTTTTGGCTATTTTTTTTTCATAATATTTTTTCCACGTCATCGTTTTAAGCTATCGGATGGTTTTTCATTACTACTACTATTGTGTTGTTTTTTTCAACTTTTTGTACAATATTTTTATCCTTTTTAATTTTTCTGTCAAAGAAAACTATTTAGATGGCTATCTGTCCGAACGTCCGCACCTTTTCTCTCCGCCTTCATATCTTAAAAACTACCAAGGCTAGAGGGCTGCAAATTTTTATGTTGATCATCCACCCTCCAGTCATCAAACATACCAAATTGCAGCCCTCTAGCTTCAGTAGTTTCTATTTTATTTAAGTTTAAATTTAGCCATAATCGTGCGTCTGGCAACGCTATAGAACAGGCTACCACCAGGCCGCGGCTGAGAGTTTCATGGACCG
>NC_089742.1:28393347-28410847 GCF_040412425.1 Macrobrachium rosenbergii | reverse complement strand
AATTTGTTGTCGCCGTTTTTTTCTTTTTATTGGGTTGTCGAGTTAGCCTGTTTGTTATTAGTTGGGACATGAATTTAGACGTGATGGGTACTTGTTGTGATACAGTTTTGATTGGCAGAAACTCCTATTGTTTTAAACTGTTTTTATTTAATTAAAGCATTGTTAATATTAGTTTTTTTTTTTTTTGCCAAATCTTCTACGAATAGGAATACTGATAGATGCCAAAGCAAGATTAAGGTATTGTAAATAAATTAAAACAGATAATTTTACACTTATAAAATTCGATGTTTGTGCTAGTTAAAATCAGACAAAAATCAGATATGAAATATGAGAAATTAATATATCATGTTTTTGCCTGATATTTTTCCCCTTGATTGCGAACCTCTCTCTCTCTCTCTCTCTCTCTCTCTCTCTCTCTAAAAAAATTAATTACGTCTAAGCTAATTGTCTTCTTCTCTCAACAAGTATTTTTCTCTCTCTCTCTCTCTCTCTCTCTCTCTCTCTCTCTCTCTCTCTCTCTCTAAAAATTAATTACGTCTAAGCTAATTGTCTTCTTCTCTCAACAAGTATTTTATCTCTCTCTCTCTCTCTCTCTCTCTCTCTCTCTCTCTCTCTCTCTCTCTCTGCTTATGACGCATGTGGTGTGACGCTTGTCAAGGAAAATACAGCATTTGATATGTTTTGTCTCTTATTAAATCAATCCGATTTTCTTTGTTCATTTCCCTCATATCTGGAATCTTCTTTGTCGTCCCCTCTCTCTCTCTCTCTCTCTCTCTCTCTCTCTCTCTCTCTCTCTCTCTCTCTCTCTCTCTCCCAGTTACTCATTTTGATATTGCACGTAAGGTGTGAATTTAAGTCTTTTATGTTGCCTCTCTCTCTCTCTCTCTCTCTCTCTCTCTCTCTCTCTCTCTCTCTCTCTCTCCTCCAGTTACTCATTTCTGATATGGCACGTAAGGTATGAATTTGATGCTTGCATGCAGCTCTCTCTCTCTCTCTCTCTCTCTCTCTCTCTCTTTGTATGTGTATATATATATATATATATATATATATATATATATATATATATATATATATATATGTATATATTCCACGATTTTATCTAACTCATCTTCCCCCTTATCTCTCTCTCTGTCTCTCTCTCATCAGCTTTCTCTCCCTTATTTCTGGTGGTGGCCACATCCTTTTCACCTCTTTCCTGTGGCAAAAAGTTTAGGGAAATTACTGAGGAATTCTGGGTACAAATGAAAAGGTCAGGAGTCATCCCTCCACTCCTGCCCATCCCCCGCTCCCCCTCCTCCAACCTCATCTCCTCCTCCTCCTCCTCCTCCTCCTCCTCCTCCTCCTCCTCCTCCTCCTCCTCCTCCTCCTCCTCCTCCTTCCGATCTCTTTAATCTCTTATTTCACTTTCATGGGATTTTATATTTTATTTTTTATTCTTTAAAATCTGCATCGCCAACATTTTATTTTTCTCGATATTTTTTCCTCCGCGTTTTATTCCTGTTCTTTGTTATGTTTTATATACTCCGGATGTTAGTGTCATTTTGCTGTTATTCCCTGTGGAGATTAATTGCTCTTTCTTTCTTTCTTTCTTTCTTTCTTTCTTTCCTTCTTTCTTTCTCTCTTCATTGATTTTGCTGCCAGTGGTCTGCTCCAATTTTTATTTCTCTACATTCGTATCATCGGTTCTTTGTCTTGCATCTAGTTATTTAGATATACATCTCTCTCTCTCTCTCTCTCTCTCTCTCTCTCTATGGCTACTAGATTAAATTGCATTCCTTCAATGTTGGATCCATTTCTGAACATGCAGCAGCTATAGAAGAATGATAATGAAATTATTTCAAATGGTGATTATCGTAAATGATGGTGATTTTCTGTAGCTTAGCTTTTTTTTTTTTTTTTTTTTTTTTTTAAGCAGGTGGCACCTTGGGGTAGCTCGGGGAATCCTGTAAGAAATGCGGATCGCTTGGCTATATATTTCTCTGTTTAACCTGACACTGCACAGGGGGGTAGCGCCGTCGGTGCACCTCGTGCTGTGCACTGCAGGCATAATTTAAGTTTCTTTGCAACGTGCCTTCCTTAGGCCCCTAGCCGCAACCCCTTTAGTTTCTTTTGCTGTACCTCCTTTCATATTCTCTTTCTTCCATCTTGCTCTCCACCCTCTCCTAACAAACGATTCATAGTGCAAATGAGAAGTTTTCCTCCTGCTACACCTTTTTACACCTTCAAACCCTTTGCTGTCAGTTTCCGTTTCAGCGCTGAATGACCTCATAGGTCCCAGTGCTTGGCCTTTGGCTTAAATTCTATGTTCAGTTCAATTCAAAGATCTTACAAGTGTTATCGTGAGATTTGCTACGCCAATAAGTCTTGATTGATTCAATCAGTTGTATTATCGCTCAGCCGAACCGGGTCCGAAAGCCGTTGGTTTCTGTGCGGTAATTGAGTATTGAAGAAACCTAGACTTTAATGAGTACAAGGCCACAGTACTGTAAATGAGAGACTGTATTTTTCCAACATAGCAAAAAAGGTTAAAAAAAAAGGGGGGAGCACAAAAATACGAAAGAGCAACCCCCCTTTTTTCACCTTTTTTTGTGTTTTGGAAAAATACAGTCTCTCATTTACTTTACTGTGGCTTTTTACTCATGATTTCCGGCCATAATATAGTGATACACCCTAGAAAATCAAGGCTTTCTTCCCGTTCACACTTTTATTTTCATTTGATACTTAAAGAAGTCATGTTTAACAGTGTCAGTAACTCTATTTCCACCCCACCCCCGTCCTAGACTTTTTTTTTCCTCGTCTAGATTTTGATTTTATGTCATATAAGTATATCAACAGATAAGCTTCTGTTGATGAAAATAGGTTAATTATCATTGTTATTTTGTTAGTTTTCGTTGATTTTGCCCACAATAATGTTGTTAACAGTGATAAAGCAGAATGAAAGTTTTATGCTTCATGGTCCATACAGAAGCATCTCACCTATACATTTTTATATAATTTTATAGTTGAACTGGTGATTTTAAAACTTAAGGAAATGAAGATCTCACTTGTTCATTTTTGTCTTGTTCTTTAGCTGATCAGGTAATTCCAAAACTCATAAAGTGCATCTTAAACAAAAAAGGCTCATTCTGAACCGTATTCCACTTGATGGCGTTCACGGAACGTTAAAAAGTCTAAACCTGAACTTCAAAAACCTCAGAAATTTCTGTAACACGACGAATTTCTTCTGTCCTTCTTTCTTCCTCCTATCTCCCTGCCCCGTAGCGGGACAGCGCCGTCAGTGCACCTCACGCGGCGCACTGTAGGTATTACTTAAGGTTCTCTGCAGCGTCCCTTCGGCCCCCGGAGCTGCAACCTCTTTCGTTCCTTTTTCCTTTTACTGTACCTCCATTCATAATCTCTTTCTGCCATCTTGCCATCCACCTTTCAAACCTTTCTACTGACAATATCCGTTTCAGCGCCGAATGACCTCATAGGTCCCAGCGATTGGCCCCTGGCCTAAAGTCTATATTCCTTCCTTCCTATCTCCCGGGAGAGTCGATCTCTACTTCTTCTTCTTCTTTCCCAAATCCATATTGAGGCCGGAGGACCCTAATCCTCCCCTAATGCCTCTTAATCCGTATCGACCGGAAAACAAAGACTTCATTCTGGTGAAACAAACATAACAAGGCCTTTTGCTCGTTCATTGTCGTGGGGTCTTTTTCTTATGTAGTTAAAATTTTCATCTGATTATTGATTGATTTGTTGATTTGTTTTTTCTCTTATGGTAACTGATCTCTTCTTTCTTTCTGTATTTTATGTTACCTTCTGTTACTTTTTCATTGTGTTTGGGGTCTTTCTGATATAGTTAAAATTTGTGATTACATTTTATCTCATTTTGTATTAAGTTAATTTAACTTTTTTTTCTGATAACTGATCTCTTCTTTCTGTTTCCTGTTATCTTCTGTAACTTGGTCATTGTGTTGGTCTCTTTTCATATATAGTTAAAATATATAATTGACTTTCATTTTTATCTACTTATTTATTAATTTGTTACCTTCTTCCTTCTTTTCGAATATCTGATCTCTTCAGAAGCATTCCTTCAGTGCCTTCTGATACTTCTCTCAAATGAACACCATATTCTTTGGAAGCTTGAAATTCAAGTCAATGACCCCTTTTGGTGGGCGTGTTCCTTATGAATAAGGTTCGTCTTCTGAAAAATAATAATAATAATAATAATAATAATAATAATAATAATGATAAGTCTGTGCAATAGGTTTTAGGTAAAGTAGTGTGTTGATGGCATCATCAAATGACGGAACATAACTTGATAGTTTTCAGTTTAATTTAATTTAACGTAAAACACATTTTTTTAAAATTTTAATTTAATGTAAAACACGAGTTTTTAATTTATTAAACGTAAAACACGGTAAGAGTGTTAAACATTCCAGTTGGACATTTCATTCCAGTGTTCGCCCAAAATTTCAAGTGTTCCCGTAATAGCGCAGTCAGCTGTTGGACTTCTCTCTCTCTCTCTCTCTCTCTCTCTCTCTCTCTCTCTCTCTCTCTCTCTCTTTAGGGCGGGCCGAAATTCGTAGGGAATGTTTGTCCTCCGGAATGAAGTGTTCGTGAGCGCTTGCAAATAATGGAATTTAGTTGCTGCATCCATTTGGAAAGGTGAATGACGCTTCCGCTATTCCTGCTTCTGCTTCTGCTGTTCTCGCTCCTGCTGTTCCTTCTGCTGCTGTTGCTGGTTCGTTTCCTTCTGTTCCCCTGTAGATAGGAATATATATGTGTGTATATATATGTATATATATATATATATATATATATATATATATATATATATATATATATATATATATATATATATATATATATATTTATATATAAAGATATATGTATATATGTATGTATGTATCCTCAGAAAATATTTTCTTGTAAATTTTCCCAAGCTTGTTTTTTAGTTCAGTTTACATTTCATTTTCGTTTCCGATTTTACATTTTTTCCGCTTTTTTATCTTTTTTCTTATTTATTTCCTTCGTCTAGACATCATGAAAGCCGTGATATTAAAAGAAGAGAGAGAGAGAGAGAGAGAGAGAGAGAGAGAGAGAGAGAGAGAGAGAGCTGTTTATGCACGATTTTATCCAGTATTTTGCAAACACAAATCAATCTTATTGACCGAACAGTCAACAACTTTGCTTTAATCTAAATACCTTCTTACCTATCCCCTCCCCACCCCGGGCTCCCCATCTCCCCCGCCCTCTTCCCCAAGGACAAATTACAGACAAAGAACCGCCTGGGTTAGGAAATAACAAAGGGGGAAGAACATCAATATAACAGACGAAAGGAACTCGGCCGCAATATATGGCGCACTGACATGGGACTTGCAGTCAAAGAAATACCAACGCTTGCCATTGACCTAAGTCTTGAAAGTGGCGTTTACCAGTTTCTGATGGACGAGTCTGATGCTAAATCTTTGGTTTCGAGGGAAATGCGCTCTTTATTTAGGCCCTGACTGATGTCCGCCGAATTAGAGTCACCCTAAGCTTTATGAGTTGACGGGTGAAAAAACGTCTTTTTCCACACAATCCTTGAATTATACAGTTACGTAATTTTTATGGTTTTTGGAGCGTGTTATCGGTGCAAGCACTTATTTACTAGTAAAAGACAGAGGAGGAGGGAGAGAGAGAGAGAGAGAGAGAGAGAGAGAGAGAGAGAGAGAGAGAGAGAGAGAGAGATGCAACGTCATAATTGATATATACATGACAATAAACAGCCGATTTAACAGGCTATTTTTGTTGCTCTATTCTCTTCGAAACTATGAAACATGACACAGATTTTATAACACACAGCCATTGGTAAAACTAATATATATATATATATATATATATATATATATATATATATATATATATATATATATATAAACAATTTATGCATGGTTGTATTAATTTTTGTATAATCTATCATTATTACAAATTTGTTATCATCTCTGTTCTGTTCTTCCCATTCTAATCCATCGAAACTTGCTTCACAAGTTGATGGTTTCTTAGGCAAAGAACAGCATCCATATTATTATTATTATTATTATTATTATTATTATTATTATTATTATTATTATTATTATTATTAAGCCTATTCATATGGAATAAGCCACCAAAAGGAGCCATTGACTCGAAATTCAAGCTTCCAAAGAATGTGGTGTTCATCAGAAAGAAGCAACAGAATGTAATAGGGAATACTGAAAGAAGAGATCAGTTATTAGAAAGAAAAAATAAATCAACAAATACAGATATAAAAATTAAGTGAATATTAAAATACACGGAGAATTGTTAGGGTAGTCATGCATTGCATCTTCGCTTGAACTTTTGCGGTTCCAATGGAGATTGTTCCACAGTCCAGGGGTGTGAGGAATATGTGTAACAAGTCTTTTCCTTTTTTTATATATATGAATGCGTAACACGCTCTTCTACAAAATCCTATTGCATTGTATATTCCTAAAGTCCTGTCATAAATAATCAGTAAAAAAATCCGCCGGAGTTTCTTCGGCGCAATCTAGCTTTCTGTACAGCCACTACAGCGTACAATCAAGGCCACCGGAAATAGATCTATCTTTCGGAGATCTCGGTTTGATGCTGTATGAGCCGCGGCCCATGAAACTTTAACCATGGCCCAGTGGTGGCCTATCCTTTATCGTTGCCAGAAGTATGACTGTGGCTAACTTTAACCATAGATAAAATAAAAACTACTGAGGCCAGAGGGCTGCAATTTGGTATGATTGATGATTGGAGGGTGGATGATCAACATACCAATTTGCAGCCCTCTAGCCTCAGTAGTTTTTAAGACCTAATTTCGGACAGAAAAGGTGCGGACAGAATAAAGTGCGGACGGACAGACAAAGCCGGCACGCTAGTTTTCTTTTTTCAGAAAACTAAAGGTACTTACCTCAAAGGGTAAATGCTTATTAGTTTACCGTGGGTAATAAGTTACAATAGCTTCCGGCACTGGGTCACATTTGAATATTCAACCTTTTTAAAGTATGAGGGAAATCTTGTGTACACAAGAAAAGGATAATAATTAGATCTTACTGCTTTCCTTTCTCGTAAAATATTTCCACGTCCTTTTATTAGCCAGTATGCTCTTAAAATACACCTTTTCCTATTATACTCCACTACATAAATTATTAGACTCTTTTTCTTTGTGGCTATAATTTTAAACTGTCTTTTTTCCACTAATTCAGATTTCTTGACTTTATCTTTGCGAGAGAAGACTTGTATTTTTGGTTTTGTTAGATTTTTACATTCTCGGATATTTAATTTCCTTACGTATCAAGGTCCCTGGAGGGGATAGGTGATTTGGATGCATTTTGTTGTGCTGAAAAGAGACATTTATCTCAAAGCCTTGTTGTGAACTGCCAGATAAATGAAAGAAATGTGTTCAACACACGCATGTAGACATGTAAATGTAAACATTCATACACACACATATATATATCTATATATATATGTATATATACACATATATATAATATATATATATACATACGTATATATATATATATATACATACATACATACGTATATATATGTATACATGTGTGTATGTATTAATCCATGCATGAAAGGAACAATGGATCTTCACATATTTTTCTTATTATTCATTTCTCAGTCGTTACGTCTCTCTCTCTCTCTCTCTCTCTCTCTCTCTCTCTCTCTCTCTCTCTCTCTCTCTCTCTCTCTCTCTCTCTCTCTCTCTCTCTCTCTCTCACGCAGTGAAAACCTCCGCTAGATAAAGCCTCGGAAACTTAGGGCCCCCCCATTTAATTATTCATGCTTTGAACTTTCAACACAGGAGTTTGAGAAATAAAATATTCAGTTTGCTTTGAACAAACAGCTAACAAAAGTCGTGTGCGTGACGGCGCTTTTGTTTTGTTTTCACCCCTCGCTTTTCTTTCTCTTTTCTCGTGCGCTAATAATAGTGATCGTAGTGTTGGTGGTAATGGTGACTATGCTCTTTTCGGCCTGACATTCCGATTATCGGCGGGAAAGGTCATGTGGAAAGGGCGGACGATTCGGTGTTAAACGGGAGAGTATTGTGTCATTAAGGGTTTTATTTTTCTTCTACTCTTGTTGTCATTGTAATTTCCTTATTCCCTTTTTCACCGTGGTTAACATTGGCTCTGGGTGTAACGAAGGTTCGTCTTTGATAAGAATTCTATGGCAAAGCTTGTTATTATTATTATTATTATTATTATTATTATTATTATTATTATTATTATTATTATTATTATTTCATCGCAATTTCTAATTGGTTTTTTTCATTTGTGGTTAACATTCGCCCAGATTAAGGAAGGTTTCGTGTTAACTTTGGGTTCTATGGCTAAGTTGTTTTATTATTATTATTATTATTATTATTATTATTATTATTATTATTATTATTATTATTAATTGCTCTGTTATCATTGTAATTGGTAATTGCCTTATTACCGTTGCCTAATGTTGTCAACATTCGTTCAGATTAAGGAGGGTTCCTTGTTCAGATGGATTCTATGGCAAAGCTTTTTATAATAATACACACACACACATATTATTATTATTATTATTATTATTATTATTATTATTAGTAGTAGTAGTAGTAGTAGTAGTAGTAGTAGTAGTAGTACTAGTAGTAGTAGCAGTAGTAGTAGTAGTAATCCTAATTACTGTCTAGACAATGACTTTTCACTACAGAACAAACGTACTCACACACAATACAACACTGATAATGTGCCTACCCTTTCCTCCACACCACTCACCCCCTCCCCCTCTCTCTCCTACTTCTCCCCCCTCCCCCTCCAGGAACACAATATCCCAGAGGATGTGTAGGATCTCGTAAGACAGGTTGTTATTAGTGGAGGACATCTACCGATAGTCTCCTGCGATCATGTTACTGGGTCATGAAATAACAGGGACAGCGGTAGTGAAGGACTGGCAGAGAGAGAGAGAGAGAGAGAGAGAGAGAGAGAGAGAGAGAGAGAGAGAGAGAGAGTGAGAGAGAGGATGCGGAAGTAGGAGGTTGTCTTTGTTACATCATATGAGCTGATAACATACAAGTACACACATTATGTTTTTATATATATATATATATATATATATATATATATATATATATATATATATATATATATATATATATATATATACACGTTTCTGTGTGTGTATTTTGTATGTGTGTGTGTGTGTGAGAGAGAGAGAGAGAGAGAGAGAGAGAGAGAGAGAGAGAGAGAGAGAGAGAGAGAGAGAGTGAGTAATGAAGCATAACCTGTTTAAAAGATTCAATATTGGCATGAATATATATACAGTATATACACGTGTGTGTGTGTGTTTGTGTGTGTGTGAGAGAGAGAGAGAGAGCGAGAGAGAGAGAGTTAATGAAGGATAACCTATATAAAAGATTCAATATTAGCATGAAAAATTTTACTGAATTTTTAATATTTATTTTTCCTTTATGTGCAGTCCTTCGCAACACTTACATACACGCTCGCGTGCGCGCTTTTGTACCTGAAGAATTGCACTCTTTTAACGTAATCAGTGTTTAACCTTGCGTTATAACGACAACGATAACATCTTGAGAAACAGTTTTCCTCTGACGGTGAGATTTCAGCAGACATATATGGCAGTCTCTGAGAGAAGCATTGTTGAACGACGTGAAAACGCATCAGCTGCATGAAAAGGCAAAGAGACTTGTAGTTCATGCGCAGCGCATCTGAGAGACAAGTTACTGGAAACATTAACTATGCGTTCAATGCTTCAACGAAGTAGGGTTGATCAGCGCTTGCCTTGGCTCATGCGCGTCACGAGGTTCCTCTGGGTCTGTCTCTGGTACCCTGATTTTCTTTGATAGTTTAGACTTTCTTTATTGTTTTTTTTCTGTGGTGGGTTATAGAAGGCTATAGCCTGGCGTTATGCAGCTGGAGAAGTGAATTAGAGATTCATGGTTATGTTAATACTGCCCATACCTTAGATATTTTTTCATGCATTAAGTCTGATTGATCCCAGAGCTCTTTCAAAGAATTTTTTATGTCATGTTCGTTTTAAGAAAGATAATAAAATTACAGATAATGTCATTCTTTTAATAGTAACCCTGTAGCAGCTTTAAAGGTAAAAGGTGTAAATGGCTATAAACATATATATATATATATATATATATATATATATATATATATATATATATATATATATATATATATATATATATATATACATATATATATATATATATATACACATATATGTATATGTATATGTATATATATAACGTATATGTATATGCATATATATACATTATACATACGTATATACATTACAGAAAAGAATGATAACAGCCATACGCCAAACACCACCAGATACAACCCACACTCCCTTTTATTAAAATAACAGCTCCGTTCCCTGTGTTATCGCTCGCAATGCCGTCATCGAGCGCTGTATATCCTCTGAGCTTAAAAAAAAAACATTTAAAAAGTGTGTATAATGAGAATAACAAAACAGAGCCAGCCACCTCTCCAACGCGAGAGAGAGAGAGAGAGAGAGAGAGAGAGAGAGAGAGAGAGAGACCCCTTGGGCAGCCGAAATCACACTGTAACATGAACTGGGGTCCTCCAAGGCTGTAATTATTTCCCACGGCGATTTATCATGCGAGAGACCTTCCTCTTGATGGCCGATGGCTTTCATGCACAGGGCCAGGCGAGAAGGGTTTTGGGAGGTGGAGGGGGTGAGGGGGGGAGGGGGGGGCCACTACAGAGAGTGCAATTAACCCCCGAGTAATTAGAGCAAAATAATAACAGTTGATACGTAATGAGAAGGAGAAGCTACCGTCGTTTTTTATATGCAAATGTATATGTATGTGTAAGTGTGTGTGTGTGTGTGTGTTTTGACCTTTCATGATGTGCCCTTCTTCCTGGTGAGTTTTTTTTTTTTTTTTTTTGCAGTGTCCTTAATTAGTTGTGTTGGTTCTAAGTTGCGAAAGGATTTTTTTTTTCGAGGGGGATAGCCTGTTAAGTCTTGTTTTCATGGATCCTCAGAATTTTTGGGGGGTATGATTTTATGTTTATTTTTCTTCCAGTGATCTTTGAAGGTGAATTCAAGGTCTTCTTTATTTGCTTTACTATATGTTTTGCTTCCTTATGCCTTTATCATTTAACAGTATCCTTTAGGAATCGTGAATGTCATTAAAAATACAATGCTTGAAGGTATTATTTAGGAGTTTACTTCCCTAATTCCTATGAGAATTTTTAATGGTAAACTTTATAAATCTTGTTTCTCAATACATCTGAGAATTTTTGACGCATCTTTTGTGAGATTTGGTGCTCAGCCCCCTGAGAATTTTTGAGAATTATTTTAAGGTATTTTGTAAGAATACAGCAATACATTTACCAAAATTTTAGTAATATCCTGTGGGAGCCTAGATCCTTAATTCACACAAGCACACACATACACACACATATATATAATATATATATGTATGTATGTATATAAATACAGACATACATATACACACACACACACAACACACGAATATACGCTTAACGAAGAGCCCTTTAACATTTCTGAAAGCGGAAAAAATTGGATATTGATGAAAAGCTGGGAAAGATACGCACCTCTCTCTCTCTCTCTCCTCTCTCTCTCTCTCTCTCTCTCTCTCTCTCTCCAGCGATAGAAATTGGATCAAATCGCCCACGGATGAAAAGATCGCAAGTGTGAATCTCTTCATACCTGTTGAGCTTGTCGCTTTAATCCACCGACTTTTAATGTGAGTAAGAGAGAGAGAGAGAGAGAGAGAGAGAGAGAGAGAGAGAGAGAGAGAGAAAAAAAGGAGGGAAGCCATGACGAAATGATGCAGTCTCTAACTCTCGTTCAACTTTTAATTACTTTGCAATTAAGTTCATTAGTCATTGAGTTAGAAACTTAAAATTGCAATCTCTCGAACGTTCAGCTGGCTCGGCTCTCGCTCTCTCTCTCTCTCTCTCTCTGTCTTTAATGTCATAGGTAATATCTCAGTCTCTCATTCGTCTCCAATCTGTAATGCGACTGCTTTTCGTAGCCTTGTATACCTATATATTACACACACATACATATATATATATATATATATATATATATATATATATATATATATATATATATATATATATATATATATATATACATACAATATATATAAAAACTTCCTAATACGTAAATATAAAAATCGTTTGTTACCTAACTACTCTTATACAACCAACGCCTTTTCTGAGAAACCTTGCCTACTTCTTTAGCTTTGTGACGACACGAATGCCAGACGACGTGATCAATCAATCAATTCAGTCAAGGCTACTGAGAACGAGTTCCCCGTAAGTGGAAACAAAGACCTTTTGAATTGGTGTTTGATTTCATTTATAATTCTCTTTATGCTTTATCTTACTCTGAGAGCTTAGCTTGCCTTGTATAAACTTCTCTCTCTCTCTCTCTCTAGCCTTAATGTATATATAACTCTCTCTCTCTCTCTCTCTAAACAGTATAATTTGGTTGTCTTCATCCCCACTCCACCACTCTCTCTCTCTCTCTCTCTCTCTCTCTCTCTCTCTCTCTCTCTCTCTCTCTTCCCTAGCGTTAAGCGTTAATTTATATTTCTCTCTCTCGCTCACTTTCTCTCTCCTCTCTCTAAAGAGTATAATTTTGGTTGTCTTTCACCCCCACCCCACCTCTCTCTCTCTCTCTATCTCCTTCGTTGCTGCTTCTAGGCCACACATCGCTAATTTAATTTGTCAGTTAAAACAGTATCAAAACAATTGATATAGTTGTCGAGGAGAGAGAGAGAGAGAGAGAGAGAGAGAGAGAAGAGAGAGAGAGAGAGAGAAATAAGCGAAATTCAAGCTTCAGTCCTTTTCACCTTTTTCGACTTTTTCGAAATACAAAAAAAAAAGTAACTAAAAAATTACCCCCAAAAATCCGACTCCATCATTGAAGTAGAAAATATTGAATTGAATCTTGTTGACCTTAAATATTGACTCTGTCAATTGCATATTTTCATCACGGATTTAATTAACAAAGTCGCTACGTTGTGTCACGGGACGTTGCGAGATATTCGTTCAATCGCAGATGTCGATGAGGGCCGAGCGATTATTTTCTGCTAATGATCGGGAAATCGTAAACTAATCGGGATGTTTGATTGCCTTGGGAGAAGAGTGTTTTATTTATGTTTATTTTTTTGTTGGTGTTTTTGTTTTTGTCTTTATTGGTCTTTTTTTTCGTGTTGTTTATCTGAATTTGATTTGATTGTTAGTGATTTTTGTCTAATTTGCCACGAAATTTGATACCCCTGTTTTTGGCCTGAATCTTTCCCATTCTGACGTAACTGTTCTGGACTCTCTCTCTCTCTCTCTCTCTCTCTCTCTCTCATTATTATTATTATTATTATTATTATTATTATTATTATTATTATTATTATTACTAGTTTGTTTTGTATTATATGTCTTTTATTATCTTATATCTCTACTTGATTGTTCTCTCTCTCCTCTCTCTCTCTCTCTCTCTCTCTCTCTCTCTCTCTCTCTCTCTCTCTCTCATTATCAGTTTCTTTCATGTTATATGCCTGTTTTTGTTATCTCTGCTTCTCTTACTCTCTCTCTCTCTCTCTCTCTCTCTCACTCTCTTTTATTTACTTAGTCTTTTGTGCCTTTTATTTTTTGTTACTCTCTCTGATTCCTCTCTCTCTCTCTCTCTCTCTCTCTCTCTCTCAGAATCTGTCCTTCTTCCAGTCCCCAGCCACCCTCCCCAATCAATCCCTAGCTTCTTCTCCAACCCTCCTCCGAATCCCCCCAAACTCCGCGCTTTTACATACATATTTCCGCTGGGTGTTCCTCCTCAGCCGCGCCGTGACTTGACAGGACCTGACAGCTGAGAGTAATCGTTGTTGTCCTGAGCCGTTCAGATGTAACGAGAACGCGGAAAATATAATAATATAATAATGCACGTGTAGGCGTGATGGAGTCATTACCCCGACTTGGCTTTTAGCGTTATTTGTATATATTTTTTTTTCGTGCTTGAATTCGTATGGTATTTGTTTATTTGTTTCTTCATTCCGTCGATCTTTTGTTTTTTTTTTATATCTGTATCTATGCATTTTATCTATCTATCTATCTATCTATTTTATCTATATACACACACACACACACACACACACATATATATATATATATATATATATATATATATATATATATATATATATATATGCTATTCATTAGCTAGTTTCGTCATCCGTCGATAATTGTATATATTTAATGCATTGTCATGAGATTTATGACAAAGGCTAAATGTTCAGACCCTGAGACTTCAGAGAGAGAGAGAGAGAGAGAGAGAGAGAGAGAGAGAGAGAGAGAGAGAGAGAGAGAGATTCATACATTATTCCTGTCTACTGCCAGTCATAAATACTTGATATTGATCCTTCAGACTTCTCTGAAACGGAAGGCTACAAATTTCTTACGCGTCCCCATGGCTACAATGTCGACATCTTTGAGACCTTCATTATACTGCTACATAATCATTGTTATCATCATTTTTGTCATCGTCATCACCTTCATTATTGTCATCACCATTATCATCATCATCATTATCATCAAGGCATTTTTTACATCAGAATTTTAAGATCTGTTCTAGTGTTTTCTTTAAGCTGATAATAATAATAATAATAATAATAATAATAATAATAATAATAATAATAATAATAATAATAATAATAAGAAGAAGAAGAAGAAGAAGAAAGAAAGAAAGAAGAAGAAGAAGAAGAAATAATAATAATATGTATAATAATAATAATAATAATAATAATAATAATAATAATAATAAGACTAAAGAAGAAGAAGAAGAAGAAGAAGAAGAAGAGGAGGAGGGGGAGGAGGAGAAGAGTAGGAGGAGGAGGAGGAAAATGATTTTATTTTTACAATTATTATTGTGTCTATAATTTTCCCATCATTATCAGACAAAAAATCCAACATCATCATTCTTAGAGGAATATTTACGAAATAACATTATTCCGATGAAAATCAAGCCCATAATTCTTTTGATATATGTTGATACGACCTCCGGGACAATATTGACAAGAAACGTTATGCGGATAACAATAAATCACCCAAATTATCATAATGATAATTACGATGACTATCTGACATCATATTCATGCAACGCCGATGATCAAGGTCCCATCAATTCTTTTTATATATAGACAAACAAGGAACCACGAAAATTCGGCCCCGAAATGAGAGTCCGAATATTTTATAGGACATCAGAAGGTTATAAGGATTCTGTAAGTATAGGTATACGTCTTAAATTGAAAAAGTTATCAGGGTATATAAGAAGAACTGGGTGGGCGGGGCTTCGCTGTCCCGTTGCTAGGCAACGTCGGGTTGTTTACAACTAAGGAGACGCGCGAGAGTTCGGTCCGCTTAATTGCATCCCGAGGATTTCCTACACTCCGTTTAGCTTATACCTTTGTGATTTCATTAAGCGGATTTATTGAAATCCGCGTTTGAGGGGGATTTCTTCTGGGGGGTTTCTTACTCTCACTGGCGTATGTGGCGTGTATTAACAATATGTTGGAGGGATTTACAGATATATAGGTCTCAGTGGTGTAATATACCGCACGCCTTTGTGATTTCTTTAGGCGGATTTATTGAAATCCGCGTTTGAGAGGGATTTCTTCCGAGATTTTCCCATTGTGATTAGTGTATGTTAATTATATGTTGGGGGGATTTAAAGATATATAGGTCTCAGTGATGCAATATAGCGCATGCCTTTGTGATTTCATTGCGCGGATTTATTGAAATCCCCGTTTAAGGGGGATTTATTCTGAGAGCTTCCAATTCTGATTGGCGTATGTGGTGTGTGTTAATAATGAATTGGGAGATTTATAGATATATAGGTCTCAATGACGTAATTTGTTGTAAAATAAAACATTTAAAAGTTAAGCGGATTTACTGAAATCCGCTTTTGAGAGGGATTTCTTCTGAGATTTTCCTATTCTGGATGGCGCATGCGGCTTTTATTAATAAAATGAACTTGGGGAGATTTACGTGCATATGCAGGTCTCAGTGACGTAATGTTGTTAAAAAAGACACTTAGGTTGCACCCCCCAAAAAACACTTATTTAGGTTGGCCCCCCCACCCCCAACCTCCCACATTCAGAGCTTTTAAGAATAATGACATCAGGCGATTACACCCGATTCTCTCCAAAGTGCATCGCATCGCGTGCGGGTTTCCAAAAAGCATAATTTGGCGTCTAATTTATCCTAAAATAACTTTTACTTGCTTGAATGTGACGGCGCCATTAAACATTGTTTATTTTTTATGGCTGGCGTGCGTTTTTTTCCTCTGTTTTACGTTGCACGTTCATGTATCACGGACGTATCTTTTAACGTTCATGTATTACGGACGTATTTTTTACGTTCATGTATCACGGACGTATTTTTTTACGTTCATGTATCACGGACATATTTTTTACGTTCATGTATCACGGACGTATTTTTTTACGTTCATGTATCACGGACATATTTTTTACGTTCATGTATCACGGACGTATTTTTTACGTTCATGTATCACGGACGTATTTTTTACGTTCATGTATCACGGACGTATTTTTTTACGTTCATGTATCACGGACGTATTTTTTTACGTTCATGTATCACGGACGTATTTTTTACGTTCGTGTATCACGGACGTATTTTTTACGTTCATGTATCACGGACGTATTTTTTACGTTCATGTATCACGGACGTATTTTTACGTTCATGTATCACGGACGTATTTTTTACGTTCATGTATCACGGACGTATTTTTTATGTTCATGTATCACGGACGTATTTTTTTACGTTCATGTATCACGGACGTATTTTTTTACGTTCATGTATCACGGACGTATTTTTTACGTTCAATATCACGGACGTGTTTTACATTCATATCTCGACGTATTTTACGTTCCGTATCACGGACGTATTTTTACGTTCATGTATCACGGACGTATTTTTTTACGTTCAAGTATCACGGACGTGTTTTTTACGTTCATGTATCACGGACGTATATTTTTACGTTCATGTATCACGGACTTATTTGGAACGTTATGTATCACGGACTTATTTGGAACGTTATGTATCACGGACGTATTTGGTACGTTTTGTATCATACGATTCGCACGTTATGTATCATGAACGGCTTGGTACGTTATGAGTTTATGTATCACGGACGTATTTGGTACGTTTTGTATCAAGGGCGTATTCGGCACGTTATGTATCACAGACGTATTTGGTACGTTATGAGTTTATGTATCACGGACGTATTTTTTACGTTTATGTCATGGACGTATTTTTTACATTCATGTATAACGGACGCATTTTTACGTTCATGTATCACGGACGCATTTTTACATACATGTATCACGGACGTGTTTTTACGTACATATATCATGGACGTATTTTTACGTTCATGTATAACGGACGTATTTTTTACGTTC
>NC_089742.1:28375847-28385847 GCF_040412425.1 Macrobrachium rosenbergii | reverse complement strand
TAACTAAAGAGTAGAATCTGTTTTCTAATGAAAGTAACTAAAGAGTATAATCTATTTTCTAATGAAAGCAGCTAAGGAATAGATTCTATTTTCTAATGCAAGCAGCTAAGGAAAACAGTTTTTTTCTAATGAGTTTAATGAAATTAATGGAAGTGTAATTCATTAACGAATAGAAACACTACAACAGTGCAAATGAAGTTGGTAAGTTCCTCACTCGAAATGGCGAATAACGTCATTTGCCGAGTGTCTAATCTCTCTCTCTCTCTCTCTCTTCTTATTTAGGTAGGGCTTAAATACTCACGAATTGACATGCGTTGCGTTATTCACATTCGGGGACCCATTGATTTCCCATAACAGGTACACACAAACATGCACACACACACACAAACACACATACACACATACATACGTGAGAGCTTCTCGTTGAATTTTCTGGATACAAAGAAAGGGATAAAAGTATTTGCAAGTTGGGGTTTTATATAAGAGTCTTATGCTCCTCAGACGATGATTCTTAATAATTTATTATCTCTCTCTCTCTCTCTCTCTCTCTCTCTCTCTCTCTCTCTCTCTCTCTCTCTCTCTCTCTCTCTCTCTCTCTCTCACCTTTTGGTTTTATGATTCTAGATTAGAATTCTATTTGTTTTCAAAGGTGTATTCTATAACAATCGAGAATATTTCACAACTTGAAAATTTGAATCTCATGAAGTCTAAATACAATTTAATATCTGGACGGACAAACAGGTGTGCCGGAAGAGGGTGGATGTCTCCCTCCGATCCCCTACCCCCCGCCCCCCAGGGCAGACAAACAGGTTACCCAGGTGGTGGTGGACCACGTGTCTTCTCTCCTGCAAGTCACCTGGTGGAAGACAAGCAAGATTTACTCCGATTTAATATTATTATTATTATTATTATTATTATTATTATTATTATTATTATTATTATTATTATTAATTAGAACACATTCTTATAGAGTAAGCTAAAATGCCATAAATTTAGTTTGTAAACATCCACAGAGTGAGATTCTCCATATCTGTGAAGAAGAGAGAAACATAAAGGAAGAATGACAAGAAAAAAAAAGGAATCAACAACAGTAAAATAGTTCTAGTGTTCTGTAAAGCTATTGTGCCAGCTTTGTTGTCCGTCACTTTTTCCTGTCCGCGCTTTTTCTCTCCTCCTTTTTCTGTCGCCTCCAGATCTTAAAAACTGCTGAGGCTAGGGATGCAAATTGGTATGTTGATTATCCGCCCTCAACCATCAAAGCATCAAATTGCAGCCCCTCTGGCCTCCTGTTATTTATTTTATGTAAGTTAAAGTTGGTCATAACCGTGTGTCTGGCAACGATATAGGCCAGGCCACCACCGGGCCGTGGTTAAAGTTTCATGGGCCGCAGCTCATAAAGCATTATATATACCGAGACCACCGAAAGATAGATCTATTTTTGGTGGCCTTGATTATACGATATACAGAAAATTCGATTGCGACGAGGAAACTTTAGCGCATTTTTTACTTGCTTTATTCTCTCTGTCGCTCACTCTCTCCATCCATTTATATACATTCTGATTGATCGTCGGCATTCGTGAGACAGAAATGTCCGTTGTTTTATTTATGTCGGTTAAAGAGACTAGATTAATCCGGACGGGAGACAATAAAGGCAGACGCCCGTTTTCTATGCGGCCGAACAGAAGGCAGAAGAGGAAAAGGAAATATCGAGTCTCGACGAAGTCAGAGCATTTGCGTCAGCCATATTAAAGCGCGACATGGCGTAAATCATTTGCGATTGCTTCTCGAGAGAGAGAGAGAGAGAGAGAGAGAGAGGGAGAAGAGGAAGAAAGATCCTTACCTTTAGAGAGAGAGAGAGAGGACCTTTGCCTTTAGAGAGAGAGAGAAGAGAGAGAGGAGTCTTTTTAGCTGGGGAGGAGAGAGAGAGAGAGAGAGGGCCTTTACCTTTAGAGAGAGAGAGAGAGAGAGAGAGAGAGAGAGAGAGAGAGAGACCTTACCTTTAGAGAGAGAGAGAGAGTTTACCTTTAGAGAGAGAGAGAAAGAGAGAGTCCTTTGCCTTGAGAGAAAGAGAGAGAGAGAGTCCTTTACCTTTAGAGAGAGAGAGAGAAAGAGAGAGAGAGTCCTTTACCTTTAGAGAGAGAGAAAGAGAGAGTCCTTTGCCTTGAGAGAGAGAGAGAGAGAGAGTCCTTTACCTTTAGAGAGAGAGAGAGAGAGAGAGAGAGAGAGAGAGAGAGAGAGAGAGAGAGAGACCTTTATCTTGAGAGAGAGAGAGAGAGAAAGAGAGTGAGAGAGAGAGAGACCTTTATTTTGAGAGAGAGAGAGAGAGAGAGAGAGAGAGAGAGAGAGAGAGAGAGACCTTTATCTTTAGAGAGAGAGAGAGACCCTTTACCTTTAGAGAGACAGACAGACAGACAGACAGACCTCTACCTTTAGAGAGAGAGAGAGAGAGAGAGAGAGAGAGCTTTTTAATAATGTAAATTAGCTTCATCGTCCCCTCCTCCTCCTCCTCCTCCTCCTCCTCCGTTACAGACGCGAGCACTCAGGCACACACACTCGTAACCGGGAAGAGATTTATATATAGCGGGCGCTTTGGGAAATCAATACAGGAGTGACGTGACAAAGGTAAAGGGATAAGGTAAAGGAGGACTCTCTCTCTCTCTCTCTCTCTAGAGGTAAAGGACTCTCTCGCTCTCTCTCTCTCTCTCTCTCTAAATGTAAAGGACCCTCTCTCTCTTTCTCTCTCTTTCTAGAGGTAAAGGACTCTCTCTCTCTCTCTCTCTCTCTCTCTCTCTCTCTCTCTCTCTCTCTCTCTCTCTCTCTAGAGGTAAAGGACTCTCTCGCTCTCTCTCTAAATGTAAAGGACCCCTCTCTCTCTCTCTCTCTCTCTCTCTCTCTCTCTCTCTCTCTCTCTCTCTCTCTTTGTCATTTTCGATCGTCGGGCCACCTCGTCAGATTATGACATACGTATCAGAGCCCCCGCCTCCCCTCCGCCCCTCGACGCTCCTGCTTCCGCTCTCTCGCCGGGAGATTCGATCGCGATTCATTCCTCCTCTCCCGCAATTCATATCCTCACAGCCGGAAGTGGAGTGTCTCCCTTTACCTGAAGAGTTTGATGATGACGTTTTCCCGCTAAGAGCAGAGCAGCGGTTAACGCGCCCTCCGAGGAAGAGACGAGCGCGGTCGAAGTCAGCGCCACCTGTTGCCGGGTGGATGCTTCTTTGTTTGTTTATTTATTCTTTTTTTCCTTGTGGGGGTGGGGTGGGGGTGGCTGGGTGGGATGGGTTGGGGTGGGGAGGGATAGTAGTAGTAGTAATAGTAGTAGTAGTAGTGGTAGTAATAGTAGTTGTAATAGCAGCATTTTCCAGGAAATAGGATAATGATTTTTTTCTTTTATGGAGATTTTTGATCCTTTATTCTGGATTTTAGAGAGGAAGTTAAAGAAAGTTAGGACATTTCAGTGACAATTAAATAGATGATTAAGATATTTAAGATATGCTTTCAGCAAGAACAAAACTTCCCGCTAACTACTGAAAAAATATTTTCTCTTTCCCATTTTTTTTTTTGAAGACATTCGTTCATATGTTTATTAAAAACGTTTGGAAATAAATAGCTTCTTTCGCCTTTTTTAAAAGGCTTCAGTCTGTCATTCATCAACACAAAAATATCATAATTAAAAATGGAATAATTTATTGGAAGAAATACCTTTTCTGCCTCACGGAGTATTATTGGCATGGCATCATAATTCAGTTCAAAAATAATAAATGAAGAAGGTCAGTGATTATTATGAAAATAAATTTTTTTCTCATTCCTTATTGTACTGAATGGTATTGGTTTTTCATCGAAGCAAAAACACATATATATAATTAATGACTCAGTTAGAGAAGTACGTTCGTTTCTGATACTTTATCATTAATTTAATTGGGAGGAATTCCCATGCAAGAAATATAGAAAGTGTTTCTTGTACTTAAGATACATTCTTTCTCTTTTGTCGGTCAAAAGAAATGTCAATAGAAAACCAAACAAGTAGAAAATGTGCCGAAGTTTCTCCGGAGCAATCAAGCTTTCTGTACAGCCGCTGCAGCGTATAATCAAGGCCGCCGAAAATAGATCTATCTTTCGGTGGTCTCGGTATAATGCTGTATGAGCCGCGGCCCATGAAACTTGAACAACGGCCTGGTGGTGGCCTGTCCTATATTGTTGCCAGAGGGACGATTATGGCTTACTTTAACCTTAAATAAAATTAAAACTACTGAGGCTAAAGGGCTGCAATTTGGTATGTTTGATGATTGGAGGTTGGATGATCAACATACCAATTTGCAGTCCTCTAGCCTCAGTAGTTTTTAAGATCTGAGGGCCGACAGAAAAAGTGAGGACAGAAAAAAATTGCCGACAGAATAAAGTGCGGACGGACAGACAAAGCCAGCACAATAGTTTTCTTTTACAGAAAACTAAAACTTAACAAAATTCTCAAGTCACAAATTACAAATAAAAAAATTTTTCCCACACCCTGTTAGAAGTGCTTACTTAATTTTTCATGAGTTTAAAAATATCAAAAGGAAAACGATGACTTTCAGTAACCTTATTTAGAATAGCCAAGTTAGTATTTGACCAAAATGAAGGAACATTATTAAGAAAAATTTCTCTCAAATGGAAGTAAGTTGAAGTTTCGTCAAAATAAAGACGTAGAAAGGAAAAAAAAAAACTATCTTGAAGTTTTTCTCTCGTGCACTGGGAGAACTTAGAAGACAGCCTTTGGTTTTAACTGAAAAAAAGTCAAAGGAAGAACTCGGGCAATTATGAAAAATCTCTCCCACACAGGTTTACGTAAATTGGTCTGACATTCTGTAAAAATTAGAAACTTGAAAATGAATATTAATCACTTACTTTCAAAAGAAAAGTCATTCCTGTAGCTTTCATGAAAGAATTGCGTTATTACTTCATAAGAAACCCTACTTGGCCAAGCTAATTTGACCGTTGATAAACATCGAAAATATTAAAAGCAAATGGCGGTATTTATAAGAAACCGTCTCACGCATGCGCAGTTAGAAAGCATACGGCGACTCTTCATCATAAGAGAAACTCGTCATTCAATGATTATACCGAGAGGACCTCTGGCCTCGGAGAGTGAAAATTTCCGTCCGCATACCGCGACTGTGAAACGGCTGCTAAATTTGACATCTTTCCCCCCAAAAGCGATTTTCAAGTGGGACTTCCGCTGCAGTATTATGATTTGCTTGCCGTTCATGTTCTCTGCTTTGAAGTTGAGTGCTTGGTCTTGAAATGCATTTTGGGAATTCTGTTAGTTTCTTTATTCTGTTACTCTTGGTTGTAGTGGTGACAATGGTAATTTTGTTTGCTTTGTTCATGATAAGATGAGAAAGATGTTATTTATAAAAACGCCATAATTGAAAGAGTCACTCCAAATGATGAAATCCACTGCAATTATAGTATTAAAATATATAAAGCAGGCTTTTTCAGGAACCTCTCGATTTTCAATCACTCTCAGATTGCCGGAGACTCAGGGCAGGTCTCGAGGAAACTCGTTGTCTCATTTTTAATACTTACACTCGCACCATTGTGGATTTCTTCACCAGAGATATTTTATCATTGATATTCGACCGGATTCCTGAAAAATCCGAAGTCAACCTGAGAGAGCGACGAAGAATAATGGACAAAAAAAAAAAAGAGTATTAATCAAAGGAGTATTCGCGTGTTTATTGCACAGTCAGTGGTCAGCACAAGAAGGGCTCTGAATGAGCCATGCTATTTAGGGAATTGTAATAGGGAGAGGGGAGGTGTAATAGGGAGAAGGGGAGATGTAATAGGGAAGAATTTAGTGAGAACTGAAGAGGAGGAGATAAGGGAGAAAGGGAGGGAAGAGGCTGTGGCTTTGATGAAGAGAGGGGCCGACAAAGAAGGCAAAGAAATGATTGATTTAATATTTAAAACTGGCGTTGCGATTGTTAAGGTCACCGACGTGGATTCAAAGGTTAAGAAGAAAAGGAGGGTGGGAGATGAAAAGAAGTTAAAAGGGGAGAAGTGGAAAGGGGAGGTAATAGGAGAGGGAGATGAAAAGGAAGATGGAAAGTGGAAAAAGAGGTGGAAAGGAAGTTATACGGGAATAAATGTATGGAAAGGAAAGATATGGAATGGGATGGAGGAGAAAAAGATTGGCTGACTTTCACGGAGAGAGAGAGAGAGAGAGAAGAGAGAGAGAGAGAGAGAGAGAGAGGAGAGGAAGGTGAAGGAAAGGAAATGGAAAAGGAATGTAAAGGGGCAAATAAAAAGAAGAAGAGAAAAAGAAAAGGACGTGAACGGAGATTGACCAGCTTGAACTGGGTTTAGGGAGGAGGGGATAGGTAGTAGGTAGGTGGGGTTTGGTTGTGTGTGTGTGTGTGTGTGGGTGTGTAGTGGGGGGAGGAGGAGGGGAGGTTGTTTGGGAGGGGGTATTCTGCCCAATCGATGGCCTCCACTAGGAACCACCACCCTGCCTTTACTACATAGTTATTACATTATCCGGGCACCCAAACTCACTGTGGCTAAAACCTCCCTCGCTAAATAATGTAAAGCTTTCGTCGTCGCTGCTTTGCTCTGCTCTGCTGTTACTCTGCTGTTGCTCTCTCTCTCTCTCCTGCTCTCGCTCTCTTGCTCTTCTCTCTCCATTTCGGGGGGTATACGCGCCCTTGATCATTTAATATTTCCAGCCTTAGATGGCCCAAGCCATTCACCTCCCATTCTCTCTCTTAGCATTTTCTTTCTTTTCTCAGTCATTCAATGTTTTTTGTGGGGTGGGGTTGGGGGTGGAGGATTTCGTTTCCTCGATTTTTATGTTTTAGTGGATTTTTCTACGTCTTCTTCTTCTTCTTCTTCTTCTTCTTCTTCTTCTTCTTCTTCTTCTTCTTTCGCTTGATATTTTCAACAGCACATTGTGAATTACTTCACTGTCTTTTCCTTTTTCACGTATGGGCCTTCCATTTTGAGTTGTTTCCTAAATGAATATTTCGACTTTTTTATTTTAGTAAAAGTAACAAAAGTTGTAAAAATATTGTTGAAGAATTACGGGTCAATGCGTTCTTTCTGCGTGTTGCATTTATAGAACACTATTTTGTCATTTTCAAGCAACAGCTTTTGACTGACATTCTGAGAAATGGCTGATTGGCTTTAACTCTCTCTCTCTCTCTCTTTTGTCAGACCAAAAGCATTTAGATGGACATTCAAGAAAAGTTGATTTACTTTAACTCTCTCTCTCTCTCTCTCTCTCTCTCTCTCTCTCTCAAACCAAAAGCATTTAGATAGACATTCTGAAATATGGCTGAAAGTAAGCTAACACTCTCTCTCTCTCTCTCTCTCTCTCTCTCTCTCTCTCTCTCTCTCTCTCTCTCTCTCTCTTTTGTCAGACCAAAGCATTTAGTTGGGCATTCTGAGAAATGGTTGATTGGCTCTCTCTCTCTCTCTCTCTCTCTCTCTCTGTCAAACCAAAAGCATTTTGATAGACATTCTGAGAAATGGTTGGTGGCTTTACACATGCCTCTCTCTCTCTCTCTCTCTCTCTCTCTCTCTCTCTCTCTCTCTCTCTCTCTCTCTCCTCTCATAGCCAAAGCATTTTCATAGACATTCCCTGAGAGATGGTTGACTGGTTTTAACACTCTCTCTCTCTCTCTCTCTCTCTCTCTCTCTCTCTCTCTCTCTCTCTCTCTCTCTCTATCATCAGTGAAATATTGCTGGAATCTTTACTTAGGCAATATGTTTTATTGAAAGAGCATTCACAAAATGATTTTATGATTTGCGTGGGAGCATCTGTATGTATATATGAATTATAAAAACAATTTTGCATATTAATATTTATGTAGAAGAATGTTTTTGACAAAAAAAAGAGAAAATATATTTATCTTCAGCAAGGTGGGTAGATATATTTTCTGTGTCAATATACATTGTGCTGACGTCAGTCCTTGATACAAAAAGATTATCATTCAGTGGTTATTCTTATCCGTTTTACTGCGGTGTTCTTCCCATTGTCAATAAATATTTTTATATATATCTCTATTCTTTAGTGATGTTGCACTAGATTGTTTTTACTTTGTACCTGAAACTGACCGAAAACTATTACTTGCTTTTTTTTTCAACCAGGGAAATTTAACTTAACCTTGATATTTGTCTCATTGTATACAGAGTCAATATTTACGATTTGCATCAATTTAGGTTTAAAAAAATGAAGTTTTGTTTATTATTTTGCGTTTATCTGTTGGGGAAAGCAAACTTTTCTTAGATAAGCCTTTAAAAGAAACAAGTAAAAAATGCGCCGAAGAAACATTGTTCTATGTGCATTGTATAATCAAGACCACCAATCTATCTTTCGGTGGTCTCGGTATAATGCTGTATGGCTGGACCATGAAGCCTTACACACGGCCTGATGGTGGCCTGTCTATATCGTTGCCAGACGCGACGACTGGCTAACTGTGGTAAAATAAAGCTACTGAGGCCTGAGGGCTGCAATTTGGTATGTTTGGTGATTTGTAGGGTGGATGATCGACATGTAATTTGCAGCCCTCTAGCCTCAGTAATTTAAGATCTGAGAACGGACGGAAAAGTGCGGATAAAAAAAATGCAGACAGAAAAAATTGCGGACAAGAAAAAGTGCAGACAAAAAAAAGTGCAGACGGGAAAAAGTGCGGACAGAATAAAGTGTGGACGGACAGACAAAGCCGGCACAATCGTTTTCTTTTCCAGAAAAATAAAACTGTTCTGCACATTCAGCCGTGAGTGAAAACGTTTATCAAGTCCTGGAAGGAGTGTAATGGCAAGCCATCGCCAGCAGACACTCGGTCAATAATGATTTATTTGTCTTCAGGCGTCGATGGCGAATGTTTAAAACTGTAACCCGGAGTTACAGCGCGTTGGTCCCGTAACCCAGATCTCTCTCTGGAATCATTCTGCGGACCTCTCGTTCAGCGGATGCGAGCTGATTCGTTCTCCGACGAGTGGCCTCGTTGTGTACAACCCACGAAGCGTCTCGAAGTAAGAAGGACAGGCAAAATGACACAGTTTTATGTCCCAGGCTTCGGAATAGGCGTTGTTTTGGCATCCAGGATCAATTCGAAGGCGATTGGGCCAGGGCGATGTTCTTTTAGTGGAATTGTAATCCATCGCTCTTAACGAGAGAGAGAGAGAGAGAGAGAGAGAGAGAGAGAGAGAGAGAGAGAGAGAGAGAGAGAGAGGCGTTTTGTACGTGCATGCCTTGCAACTTATAAAAGATATAATTTCTTTTTTAATGTGTGTGAGAGAGAGAGAGAGAGAGGAGAGAGAGAGAGAGAAGAAGAGAGAGAGAGAGACATAATCCAGTATATGACTTTTAATGAGAGAGAGAGAGAGAGAGAGAGAGAAGAGAGAGAGAAGAGAAGAGAAGAAGATAGAATAGATCTCCGCAATTTTCTCTTAAATTTAATCTCGTCGTATTGAGCTTAGAATGAAAAGTGATCAGCATCCGTTATTTTCTTTTGAAGTCAAATTGATAATCTCTCACTCACAAACGCAAACGCGGATACACGCTAACAAACACAAACAAACACACGAACAAACAGACAAACAGAGAGAGAGAGAGAGAGAGAGAGAGAGAGAGAGAGAGAGAGAGAGAGAGAGAGAGATTTTCACATTTTTCTCTTTGATTTAAGCTTGGCATAGTTGAGGTTTAGTACTGTAGAATGACAGCGAAAAATTTATAATTTTCTCCAATTTTACTTTAAAATCAAGTTCATTGTGTCACACACACACACACACACACACACACACACACACAATTTGATTGGTAAATAGTTTGCCTCGTGATAATCATAAGCAATTGATAAGACTTTACATTTCCGAGTTATTTTGCCTATATATCTTTGGTTTAGTCACATTACTGCAGTTATATTTCATTTCTTGCACTACTGTGAGTTTATTTTTTTTTTCGTGTTACTTTGAATCTCAGATATTCTCGTTTATATTTGTGCATTGGGTTTTTCAT
>NC_089742.1:28313347-28370847 GCF_040412425.1 Macrobrachium rosenbergii | reverse complement strand
GAGAGAGATAAGAGCGAGATAAGCTAGATTTTATTATATGTATATATATATATGTGTGAGAAATACATATAAATATATGTATACATATCAATTTATCAACTCTGGTGTGTAAGTGGGATAATGGCTCTCTCTCTCTCTCTCTCTCTCTCTCTCTCTCTCTCTCTCTCTCTCTCTCTTCTCTATATATATATATATATATATATATATATATATATATATATATATTTATATATATATATATATGTGTGTGTGTGTGTGTGTGTGTGTATACATTGAGAGAGAGAGAGAGAGAGAAAGAGAGAGCAAGCAAGCAAGCAAGCCATTATTCCCACTTACACACCAGAATTAATAATAGCGAGAGACGAGAAAGCCCGGGCTGGTTAGTGAGATGGAGATTGGACTGAACGGAGGCGAACGAATATTACGCGAAGTGAATTAATATTCTCCTCCATGTAAGGGACGGCTCTCTTTTTTTCCCCTTTTCCGTCTTTACGAAGGAACATGAGATTCGCATTATTGTACCTCTACACTGAAAATAAACCCCCCGGTTGATTTGCCCAGTCATAATTCATTTCAGGCGGAATGATTCGGTCGCACACAGTTCATTCTCGCCGAATTATTCGCAGAGAGAGAGAGAGAGAGAGAGAGAGAGAGAGAGAGAGAGAGAGAGAGAGAGAGAGAGAGAGAGAGACTCTCCCCAACAGTGCATATTTGAAAAGCGCACAGTACAGTAATTCGCTTTATTCAGCTACGGTTCGTCCTCTCTCCAAGTCATCAAAGTTGGGTGAAAACTTTGATCATGCTCCAATTATCTCAATTGCCGGTGATTACCGGAGGTCAAAATTATTATTAATCCTGCTGCAGTAATGTTTTAAATTTAATCGCGGCCAGGGCATACGCCCTTTGGGACTGCTGTATGTCCTTCTGCTGGCGGTGGTGGGGGCATGTTTGCCCTGCGAGTCATTCCAGCAGTTAGATACCGCATCCTGTGAGGTCTTACCTCGCTTCATTTATGTTTTGTCTTAATTACAACCTCCCTTGTTGTTGTAGGTCTTGATTTTGAGTTTTTAATGGAGGCTTTCTGTTTAGTTTTCCGTAAAAGAAAACTGTCGTATCGGATTTGTCTGTCCGTCCGCACTTCATTCTGTTCGCATTTTTTCTGTCCGCTCTTTTTCTGTCCGCCCTCAGATCTTAAAAACTATTGAGGCTAGAGGACTGCAAATTGGTATGTTGATCATCCACCCTCCAATCATCAAACATACCAAATTGCAGCCCTCTAGCCTCTGTAGTTTTTATTTTATTTAAGGTTGAATTTAGCCGTAATCGTGCTTCTGGCAACGATATATGTCAGGCCACCACCGGGCCGTGGTTAAAGTTTCATGGGGCGCGGCTCATACAGCATTATACCGAGACCACCGAAAGATAGATCTATTTTTGTTGACCTTAGTTATATGCTGTAGCGGCTGTACAGAAAGCTCGGTTGCGCCGAAGAAACTTCGGCGAATGTTTGACTTGTTTGTTATTGATTTTAATTAACTCTAGGACTTCCTCAGTTACCAAAAAAAAGAGAGAAAAGATTGAGACGAATGTCCCTTCTGTTCACTTACATTTTACCTGAGTGATTCCTCCCTCATGACTGATTTTTTTTCAACTGGTGTATTGAATATTTTCTCAGTTCTATCACACTTTACGATTGGTATTCATTTTCCTTTACTGCCAAGACGAAATGAATTTAAAAGGAATTTATTTTAATAGAATTACCACTGATTTAACTATCTGGCTGTGTTCAGTCTATCTAAAATCGTTGTTTAAATTTTGGGTCGTCCTTTGATTATGTCTTAACATGGAATACAGCCATTAGGGTAAGGTAAGGTAAGAACACTTTCCTTGCATGAATAAAATGTACAGTAGTCTTGCACTCTGTGTGAGGATCAGAGTACAACTGAATGTGAATTTCTGCAATTTCTTCAACATCTGACATTTTGTATTACGCTAGGCGATTATTATGGGTTTTCTTAATCATTTGGAAATTCAGGTTATTCAGAACTACTTTTTTCCGGAATGTTCGTGGGAGGGAGCAGATCCTCTCTAACTCTCTCTCTCTCTCTCTCTCTCTCTCTCTCTCTCTCTCTCTCTATATATATATATATATATATATATATATATATATATATATATATATATATATATATATATATATATATATGTATATATATATATACAGGTGGTGAACCAAAGCAGGTGGACAGTAGTTGGAATAGGGTTTGTGGTAGGTTATACTAAAACGTTGGTGTTTATTATTATTATTATATATATATATATATATATATATATATATATATATATATATATATATATATATATATAAATATAAATATATAATATATAAATATACAATATATATGTGTGTGTGTGTGTGTGTCTGTATGTATAATATTTTTAGTGCCATTGTATTGTATTATTGTATACAATAAAATTTAATTGTAAATGTAATAATTGTTTGTTAAAAGTGAATGTCATTTTTTAGTTAATATAACTGTATATATAATCTGAAAATTAATGTTATCATATACTGTCCATCTACTTTTGGTTCACCCCGTATATACACACACAGAGAGAGAGAGAGAGAGAGAGAGAGAGAGAGAGAGAGAGAGAGATAGAATAACTAGAAGAATAATGGAAGGTGATTTAATTTTGTGTGTGTGTGTGTGTAAGAGAGAGAGACAAACAGACAGACAGACAGAAATTTTAAAAGGTTTGCGAAGATTAGTGGTGTTATTTGGAAACATGAGATTGTCACTTTCAGAGAAATGCGACATTATAATTTTTCCTTCAACAAATTTTTTTAACTGTTAATAATTTCCTCTTTATTTTGTGACCCTGCCCCAAAAACCATTTTGGGTTTTTCCACAAAAGTTTTCCACGAATGTTAACTAAATTTTTTTTTTTACGCTAGGAGCACTACTAAGCGTTTTGTGAAACGCCTTTCCTGTGCTCATTAAATATTCAATTGGCAAATAAAGGCGTCTAAACATTCAGTCTTTGTTTGCGGCTCTGGGAAATTTCCTTTACAAAATGTTCCCAGCCAAGTCTCAGCATTTCGTTTCACCTGCGACTTTGGTGAGACACGTTATTATTATTATTATTATTATTATTATTATTATTATTATTATTATTATTATTATTATTATTATTATTATTATTATTATTAGATGAAGCCACTGGGAACGTTTAAAATAAAACGACGGAGCGCCAAGTACTTTGTGCCCCGAAGATGTGTTAAAATACACGAAAGTACTTCTGTCGTTTCATTTTCAACTTTCCCAGTGGCTTTTGGTAATAAACAAAACCAAGCGCTTACTTTTGTGATTTCTATTATTATTATTATTATTATTATTATTATTATTATTATTATTATTATTATTATTCAGAAGATAAACCTCATTCATATTACAGGCCACTGACTTGAAATTCAAGTTTCCAAAGTATATGTTGTTCATTTTGAAAGATTAGCCCTATTATTATATTATTATTATTATTATTATTATTATTATTATTATTATTATTATTATTCAGAAGATAAACCCCTATTCATATGGAACAAGCTCACCACAGGGGCCACTGACTTGAAATTCAAGTTTCCAAAGTATATGTTGTTCATTTGAAAGAAGTTACAGCTATTATTATTATTATTATTATTATTATTATTATTATTATTATTATTATTATTATTATTATTATTCCCCAAACATAGAAAAACTTTTGTAGAATTACTTTTACTTAATTACTGAATGAAACATGTTGACGTTTGCAAGATGCCAAGAACTCCCCAGGGGTAACCCCCTCCCCCGTGGCATGCACCTTCCCGGTGATGTTTTCGTAAACATTGTATCCCGTCCCCAGTTCCCTAACATTTACGATCCTGATTATGAGTTAATTGATTTATATTAAGCGCTGGCGTCACCAGGCTGATGGTTTTTCAGGCGTGCGATCACATAATGGCCGCTTGTCAAGTAACGAACCACTTATTTTTAGTTTTCTGTAAAAGAAAACTATTGTTCCGGCTTTGTCTGTTCGTCCGCACTTTATTCTGTCCGCACTTTTTCTGTCCGCCCTCAGGTCTTAAAAACAACTGAGGCTAGAGGGCTGCAAATTGGTATGTTGATCATCCACCCTCCAATCATCGAACATACCAAATTGCAACCCTCTAGCCTCAGTAGTTTTTATTTTATTTAAAGTTAAGTTAACCATAATCGTGCATCTGACAACGATATAGGCCAGGCCCCCACCGGGCCGCGGTTAAAGATTCATGGGCCGCGGTTCGTCCAGCATTAAACCGAGACCACCGAAAGATAAATCTATTTTCGGTGACCTTGATTATACAATGTAGCGGCTGCACAGAAAACTCGATTGCGCCGAAGAAACTTCGACGCATTTTATACCCTTTTTTTTTTAATCTCGTCCTTCCTTGGTCGTTTCCCCTCTAGGAGGGCTTGGAAGAAAAGGTAGGGTGTCACGCTTTGATCTTCCGTTGATTGATTAATTAATATTGTGCAATAAACTGGCGTTGCAGGGTCTTCCTTTGCAGGGCCGTGTATGACTTTACAGATCATGTATAAAGTACTTTTAATCCGTGTTGGCGCAAAGATCAGATTTGGATAGTATACATCATTAAATCCTTGTATTGTGAAATTAAATCTTTTATTTACAGCACTGCACGTTCGATGTATTGGTATAATATATATATATATATATATATATATATATATATATATATATATATATATATATATATATATATATATATATATATATATATATATATATATATATATATATATATATATATATATATATATATATATATATATATGGAGTCTCGATGGCTCGGTTGGTAGAAGCAGCAACCTCAGACTTCAGTCTGTATGAGGTTCAGTCCCCGCAGCCGACCAGTCAGAGAAGGCGGACACTTTGCTATCCGTGTAGACATCCCAGGATTACGTATGTAATCAATGGATAGGTTTGCTGAAAGCAAATGGGTGTTACAGACTAATACACACATAAACAAAGCCACTCCAACATCTAAAAAACATTACAGACACCTCACACGTCTCGAACTGTCGACCTACCCGCCCAGTTCTCCTCGCTGCTGGGAGAAAGGAGCTGGGATTTGGTAACATGTACATATTCGCTACCGGGGTCAAAGCGATGTCAGGCAGGGCAGCCGATCGAGGCTACGGCCTACCCCACCGCCAAATCAAAGTCCTTCAAAAGAAGGCATCGTACTTACCCCATATAAAAATGGGAAAAAAAAAATCTATATATATATATTAAAAATAATATAATATATATATCTTGTAATCCACAATGGTCCCGTGGATATATATAATAAGTCCTCACGTGAAAATGAAAAGGAATACCAAGATAACTTTTATTCCAAAGTCATATATATATATATATATATATATATATATATATATATATATATATATATATATATACATATATATCTGTGTGTGTAAGTGATTGTCATGCTTACATGAATTTGGATAACAGTTAATTAATGATATTACCTTCGTGTGAGAATTATGCTAAATAATACTACTGTTATCATTAGTATCGCTGCTACTATTCAGTACACTGTCACCATCGCCATAATGATCATCCTATCATACCCATAGCCAAATCGTAAATCCTACGTCAATCCTTCAGTCCTTCAATCCAAACCGATGTTAAAAGACGCAGAAAAAATCAGTCATTTGCACTCGGGGCAAATCGCGCTGTTGACACCTTTCCTCCTCTTTTTGTCTTTAAAACCGCTCGTTAACTCCCAAATGGCCCTCTTTAATGCGGGACTCTCTCTCTCTCTCTCTCTCTCTCTCTCTCTCTCTCTCTCTCTCATAGAAGAATGATCTCGTAGGAGCATGCGCAAAATGTTATCTCTCTCCGTGACTGACTGGAAGACTACTGTAAACAAACAAACAAACGCACACGCACTCACACACACAAACAGGCGCATGCGCAAAACGTGCATGGAGCGAGGGAGGGGTTATCAAAGGTAATTCAACAGTAAACGCGTATATATATATATATATATATATATATATATATATATATATATCATATATATATATATATATATATATATATATATATATATATATATATATATATATATATATATATACATACATACATATATGCATATACTGTATATATATACATATATATATATATATATATATATATATATATAAATATATATATATATATATATATATATATATATATATATATATATATATATATATATATATATATATATATATATATATATATATATATATATATATATATATATATATATATATATATATATATATATATAAATATATATATATATATATATGATATATGTATTTGTATAATTTCTTTATTTATATGTAAAAGCTCAGTTCGTGAAAAAGAGCCACCTAGGATCAAAATGTTATTAACTCATTCATATTCGCCTCCCTTATTATCAATCTTATTTATTCCAAAAATCGTCTGGATGGTACTGAATAGGTGTTCAGTGGCTGTCGAAGTTAATTTAATGTACAAGGAAAATCTTTTACTTGGAAAAGTAATATTTTTGTTGAATAATAATAATAATAATAATAATAATAATAATAATAATAATAATAATAATAATAATAATAATAATAATATCATTAGTCGTTAGAAAAGATTCTATCATATAAATTTTATCAAATATTGATAACCAAAATTAATTATCATTGACTTTTAGTCCTCGAAGCAAATGGAAACACATTGTAGTTACTGAGAGTAATCTTTAGTAATGTTTCTCAGTTCAAATCGCCTGCCCGTTAGATTTCTCCGTGTGAGAGAGAGAGAGAGAGAGAGAGAGAGAGAGAGAGAGAGAGAGAGAGAGAGAGAGAGAGAGAAGAGAGAGAGAAACAGTTTATGCGTATGAGCTTTTGTCTCGTGATTGGGGAAATGCAAAAGATTTACACTGCTACTGAAAGCTATTTCTGTTTGGCCGTCCCTAAGTTAAAACCTCACCCCAATTTCAGACTACCACATACGCGCGCACGCGCGCACCCGCAGTGAGTTCAGAGTGAATACAGGGTCAAAACCACCACATTAAGAAGATTTGAAAACGATGGAGGATGCGGAGCAAAGGTAGGATGATAGGTGATTTGTTGGCAATTGCAGGAAGGGAGGGAAGAAAGACCGTGAGAGAGAGAGAGAGAGAGAGAGAGAGAGAGAGAGAGAGAGAGAGAGAGAGAGAGAGAATGCGGAGTAAAAGGGAGATGAAGAACTGAAATATTGCGAGAGGCGAAGATTAAAAGAGGCCGGCAATGGGATGCCCTTGTTGCCTTGACGAGCGAACAGGGAGATGGAAGGGAGGAAGAAAGGAAGGAAGAAAGGAAGGAAGGAAGGAAGGATGGAAGGAAGAAAGGAAGGAAGGAAGGGTGAGAGCGTGTTCCATTGAGAAATTGAGTTGTTGTGTACCGGGTCAGAGGCGAGAGAGAGAGAGAGAGAGAGAGAGAGAGAGAGAGAGAGAGAGAGAGAGAGAGAGAGAGAACCGTTACTCACATTGATCTTGGGGTTTTGATGTGCCTTTTATTTTACCAGATCTCAAATTGTTTTCTGAGCTTTTTAACCAGCTTGGGTGATATTTTACATATCAGTTTTCTGTAAAAGAAAACTATTGTGCCGGCTTTGTCTGTCCGTCTGCACTTTTTCTTGTCCGCCCTCAGATCTTAAAAACTACTGAGGCTACAGGGCTGCAAATTAGTATGTTGATCATCCACCTTCCAGTCATGAAACATACCAAATTCCAGCCCTCTAGCCTCAGTAATTTTTCTTTTATTTAAGGTTAAATTTAGCCATAATCGTGCTTCTGGCAACGATATACTGTAGGCCAGGCCACCACCGGGCCGTGGTTAAAGTTTCATGGGCCACTGCCCATGCAGCATTATACCGAGACCATCGAAAGATAGATCCATTTTCGGTGGCCTTGATTATACGCTGTAGCGGCTGTACAGAAAACTCGATTGCGCCGAAGATAAAGTTCGGCGCAACTTATTGTTTATTTTGAGTGGTGCTCATCGTATTAGAATGAATTGCTCAGTATTTATGCATCAGGTGAACGGTGCCTTTTTTCGTTGTAATATTTAAGAAAAAGTGATCCAGTTTCGCTACTTTTATAAGTAATATCTTTCAATTTCTGATTCGTTAAAGAAAAATAAAGTTAATTTTGACAGTTGTGTTTATAATATTTAGAATACAGATGTTAATGAAAAGTAATTTATTTTAATGAAAAACTTATCATTTTCATGTAAAATCTATTTATTTTAATGAATAATTTATTTAGGTGTAAAAAAAAAAGCCATTTAATGTAAAATCTATTTATTTTACTGAAAAAGGAATTGAGTTCGTCTATAGTAGTTTTCTTGATTGAATCCTAACATCGATTCAATTGAAAAAACTCAAGTTGACAAGCTGAACTGCTTTTTCATTAAAATAAAATTTTTTTTTAAACATTTGTATTTAAAATATTACCAACAACTGTCGAAAATGACTTAATTTTTCTTTAAGGAATCAGAAGTTGAAAGATTACTAAGTAAAGCGCCAACGGGTATGTTCTGTATATTAAAAGATCAAAAAAAATATCTTAAAAAAGTGACTTAACCGTTAGAACTTTCTTAGAGTGCCTTCTAACGTTGAAGAAAAAAGGAAAAAAAAAAAAAAACAAAGTGAAATCGCGGGTGGAAATGCGTAAAGTCTACGGACTCTGCAACCCAGCGTTCATTTCTATCGCTCGGTAGGATGAAAGGGCTTAGAGCCGTTTCATTGGCTGTCCTGCTCACACCTGACATTAAGCTTTGCCGTGGGGGTTTTTTTTTCCGCAGGTGTACACAGACACGCAGATGTCCTGTATGTTTGCGTGTGCGTGTGTACTTATGTGCTACATGGAATGTATTGCGAGGTGGACAGCCGTTTTGCCACTAATATATTACTTGCTACGTAGCACCAAGAGGGAATTTCGAATTGAATTATTTTTCTTTTTAAAAAGTATATATCTTATTCTTTTAGTTACACAGTTCATAAATTTATTTTTAAGGTAAATGATGATTCATACAATGGTAAACTACATAATGTCGTTTGTCTAATTAGTTTGCTACCAAATATGAAACTCCTCATTTGTGAAAACGAGAAGCTTGTCCGAAGCCTAAAAGAAGTATAAAAATAACAATACATAAAATGTAAATTATTTTTCATTTCCTAAGCAAAGTATTTTGCTCCGAGACATCAGTGGAGAGTAGAGAGACGTAAAAGAAAAAAAGAAAAAGACGAAAATATTCCGTAATACCTTGAATCTTGGGGGAGAAGATGTTCTAGTTTCCGAACCGGATGTATTGGGAGATTGACACTGATAAAGAAAACGGAAAAATTTTTTTTCTCCAACCTTTCGTCACTTCGGACGCGGCCAGCGGCTCAGGGAAAAGCTGGATTCCAGAGGTACGATAATCCGCTGAAAAATATTTCCCAATATATTTACTCCATTTCACGGCTTTTAATTCTCTCGACTAAGGGAGTCTTTAAAAAATCATATGTATATGTATTTATTTTTTTTTATATGTATATATATCTGCAGCGTAGGACCAGAGTGAAAGGCACCTTTGTATTTGTTTGATGTTTCTCTATATGATGAAAATAACATTGGAAGTAGGAAGAAAAATAAAAAGTATATTTGGTTATATCAAGGGGGTACTGGCGAGGATTTGAGAAGGAGCGTGTGTGTGTGTAGTGGAAGGGAAAATGAGGGAGTGGGGGGAGCTGGGGTGGGGGACCATGAGAGGACGAGAAAAGACAGAAATGGGAGCAGAATGGATGGGGAAGAAGTTTGCAATAACAGAGGCACGAAAAGAACAGATAAATAGATAAATAAATAGTAAATAAATAAGACAAACAGGGAACCCAACTGGAACTGAACTGACATTTAAAGCAAAACTGTTAAGGAAAAAACCTTTGGGAAACGAAAAGAGAAAACTGAGAGAGAGAGAGAGAGAGAGAGAGAGAGGAGAGAGAGAGAGAGAGAAATAGAATGAGAGGAAATGAAAGTATACATAGAGAAATGCACTCTCTCTCTCTCTCTCTCTCTCTCTCTCTCTCTCTCTCTCTCTCTCTCTCTCTCTCTCTCTCTCTCCTGTGCTGTTGGTGCAGCACGAAATTCATTTTATTTCAAGTTGTTTGTTAAATTTCACTTCGGGTTCCGATGAAACGACATTTTAAAAGTTTTGGTTGTCATGGCGATGGGTTTGCAAAGTCCTTCACTCTTTTTCTGTTATTAACATTAATGTTTATTGCAGATGTTGGTGATTGTTTGATTTAATATTTATTGTGGGATGTTAGTCTACAATTTTCCAACACTTATTTTTGGTGTCTGTGTTTTAAATGTTTAGTTTTGATGTCTGTAACATTTATTGCTGTTAATTTTTGGTGTCTATTTTTAAATATTTAGTTTTGGTGTCAGTAATATATATATTGCTGTTAATATTTATTGATAGTGTTGATATATGGTAGGTTAACTGTAATGATTGTTAGATGACACATGGTTCATTTATGCTGTTGATGCGTTTATGTGTTTGTAACTAGTTTTTTTTTTTTTTTGCGGATTCTTAAACCTGCGAAATCCTGCTATGTTGGTGGTTCATGCATGTCTAAAAAATTGCGTTCGTGAAAGTCATGAAATTCTGCTTGGATATTTTTATTAATAATTGGTATAACATTCATAAACCTAAACAACCGAGATTTATGCAAAATGTAAGTTATTTTGTTTATTCAGAACTTAGATCTCTTGTGTTAAAAGTCCAACAGGAACGACCAACCCCACCTAAGAATTTTCTAAAAAAAAAAAAAAAAAAGGAAAAAATGCAAACCTCGGCGCAATCGACTTTTCTGTACAGCATATAATGCTGTATGAAACTTTCAGCCACGACCCATGAAACTTTCAGCCGCGGCCCATGAAACTTTTAGCCATGATTCGGTGGTGGCCTGTGTTGGCACCTACAGCGGTACCAGACTCACGGTCATGGCTTACTTTAACCTTAAATAAAATATAAACTAC
Source organism: Macrobrachium rosenbergii (assembly GCF_040412425.1). Classification (NCBI taxonomy): domain Eukaryota; kingdom Metazoa; phylum Arthropoda; class Malacostraca; order Decapoda; family Palaemonidae; genus Macrobrachium; species Macrobrachium rosenbergii. The sequence goes on along the minus strand of NC_089742.1, from coordinate 28,359,710 downwards.
TGAGGCTAGAGGGCTGGAATTTGGTAAATTTGATGATTAAAGGGTGGATGATCAACATACTAATTTGCAGCCCTCTAACCTCAGTAGATTTTAAGATCTGAGGACGGACAGAAAAGACTGTGAGAACGACATAATAAAATAAAGCTTCCGGAATATTTTCAGCAGAGCAATTATTTTCTACGGTGATAGTTTCGACATTTCAGGAAATGTTCCTGTGGCCTAGAGGTGAATTTTTTTTTTTTTTTTGTTCCAGGAAACATGTATTACATTAGGGTGTAATGATCACAATTCGATTTGATGTCTTTTTGTAAATTGCCCTGTGGACTGAAATCTCCAAACTGAATTTTAGTTTTCTGTAAAAGAAAACTATTGAGATGGCAATTTGCCTGACCATCCGTACTTTTTCTGTTCGCCCTCAGATCTTAAAAACTACTGAGGCTAGAGGGCTGCAAATTGGTATGTTGATCATCCACCCGCCAATCATCAAACATACCAAATTGCAACCTTCTAGCCTCAGTAGTTTTTATTTTTTTACGGTTAAGTTTATCCGTGGATCGTTCGTCTGGCAGCGCTTTCCGGAGGCATGCGACGCATCTTCACTCGATCGCATATGGGGAGTAACAGAGCGTTGCGAGGTCGTAGCTGATAGTTTTATGCAGCATTATACGCCGTATAGAAAACTCGATTGCGCCGAAGAAACTTCCGCGCATTTTGTACTTGTTTATTTAAAAGTTTTTAAATCCACTTCTTGAAAGAGTATTTTAGTTAATCCGTATGGATGCTTAGTAAATAGACATAGAAACGTAAGGATTATAACTATTTTACTTAATCTATTCGCTTATTACTAATTTCGTCTGTATTTAATTCTGTTATTACCCAAAAAGTAATGTTTTGACTACAAAATCTTTTTTATTTTTTCCTATTAAGCCAAGTGGAGTTTATGCAATATTCGCTCTTGCTTTCTGTATTCCTGGGCGCGCTTGCAAGCGGAATTGGACTATTATTTTCAAGTACACCCCGTGTTTACTTTCAGTATGAAATTGCAGGGAAGAAGAGGAGAAAATATGGTAGAATTGTTTATGCTTCTGAATTGTTACTGCAATCCTATTTGAACTGAATGTTGCATTTAATAAATGCATGCATATATTATATATATATATATATATATATATATATATATATATTTATATATATATATATATATATATATATATATATATATATATGTATATATATATATATATATATATATATAAATATATATATATATATATATATATATATATATATATATATATATATATATATATATAATTACATATATATATAAATTATATATATATATATATATATATATATATATATATATATATATATATATATATATATATATATATATTTATATATATTTATAGTAATTATATATATCATTAGAGTATATAGAAAATTAGTAGAAATATACATATATATACATGTATATATATATATATATATTTTATGTATATACATAATTTTCTACTTATTGATCATTCTTCACACTGAAGTAGTATTAAAAAGTTGACTTGATATATTCATAGCTTTTGAGAGTAAGGAAGTAGGTCAGAGAGAGAGAGAGAGAGAGAGAGAGAGAGAGAGAGAGAGAGAGAGAGAGAGAGCGAGAGACCATATGGTAAGGATGAATTAAAGGAACGGAAATTCCACTATAGAAGATAAGAGGACTTTTATTTGGAGAGAGAGAGAGAGAGAGAGAGGGATTGTGTCAGTGAATGACAGTGGGAGAAAATTCCACCACAGAAAAGTGCCTGTACTGAGAGAGAGAGAGAGAGAGAGAGAGAGAGAGAGAGAGATTGTGTCTATGAATGACAATGGGAGAAAAATACACCACAGAAAAGTTCCTGTACTGAAAGAGAGAGAGAGAGAGAGAGAGAGAGAGAGAGAGAGAGAGAGAGAGAGAGAGAGACAGACAGACAGACATTGTGTCAATGAATGACAGTGGAAGATAATTCCACCACAGAAAAGTGCCTGTACTGAAAGAGAGAGAGAGAGAGAGATTGTGTCTATGAATGACAATGGGAGAAAATTACACCACAGAAAAGTTCCTGTACTGAAAGAGAGAGAGAGAGAGAGAGAGAGAGAGAGAGAGAGAGAGAGAGAGAGAGAGAGAGAGAGAGAGAGAGAGAGAGAGAGAGAATTTGTTATTAATGACAAGAGAGCGAGGGAATTCCACGACAGAAGACAGTGGAGCTTGTATTTGGGAGAGAGAGAGAGAGAGAGAGAGAGAGGAGAGAGAGACTAAGCTAATGAAGGAAAAGGGAACTGTTGACTTGTATCGCTGGGACCGACTCCCATCTCTTTAAGACGCCTAGAGGGGTATGGCAGCAGAGGGGAAGTGGTAAAAAAGGAAGGAGGAGGAGGAGGAGGAGGAGGAGGAGGAGGAGGAGGAGGAGGAGGAGGAGGAGGAGGAGGAGGAGGAGGGTCTAGTAGAGGTGTGGCTTGTCCTCATCACTCTTCCCACTTCAGAGAAAGAGGAGCCCATGTTGGCAAGAGGGGGAAAGGAAGAGGAAGTGATGTCTGTGGAAGGAGAGGGGAGGAAAAGAGGAACGGGAGAAAGGGGGGAAGGGGGGAAAAAGGAAAGAAGAAAACGAATGAAAAAAAAAAGAGGGAAACGCGATTAAGGGCCCAGTGGATGGATGCTGCAGCGAGCGGATGAGAGAGAGAGAGAGAAAGAGAGAGAGAGAGAGAGAGAGCTAAGAGAAATGGGCACCCATTGATTCCTCCGCAGCAGAGCGGAGCTATTGTTTCTCTCCAGGCTTTATTACTTACTTTCGTCGACGTCGAATTCAGAGTCGACGTCTTGGGGTTTTCGAGGGGTTGTCTTTCCCCTTTCTCCTCTTTGTTCCCCTTTTCTTGGGGAATTAATCGGTTTATGGTGGAACGAAGGGATTGGTTGCCGTAATTCATTGTACAAATATTTGTTTAATGTATAACTGTATTCACGTTATGTGTATTCAGTTATTTTTTTCGAAATGAAGTCTTTCCCCATATATGCATGTTTAATATTTATTATTTTTATTTTACGACTGAATGCATATTTAAATTCGAGTCCTGAAAGATTTAGGAAAAAAAAAACAGCAATAGACATCCTTCTTTATCAGGAGGAACACATGAGATTCTGGGAAAACAGAAGAAGGAATGAATTCCTCAACTTGTTGCTGAGGGAGACAAGTGTTTGCCGAGCTGGAGAACTCCTATGTTGCTCATATATCTCTTGAGGGAATTTGGACCAATATGGTGTTTTTGTATACTTCTGGCGCTTATGTAAGTAACAATATATATATATGTATATGTGTGTGTGTGTGTATACAAGTATGTGTAGGTATATATGTATGTACTGTATGTATATGTGTGTGTATATATATATATATATATATATATATATATATATATATATGCATATATATATATATATATATATATATATATATATATATATATATATATAATGTATTTATATTAGTCTGCATTTAAAGTTTATAAGGTTTGTTTTTTCCCATTTTACGAAACGTGAGTTAGGAAACATTATTTTTCTTTGAAACAGTAATTTAAAGTATATATATTCATTAAGTATATGTGTGTGTGTGTGTGTGTGTGTGTGTGTGTGTGTGTGTAACATTCACTTACCTATGTTCATTGATGCTTGTCAGCTGACCTTTCCTGGCCTTGTGTGCTGGCTGGAGCTTTCAAGACATTTCAGCTAGGTTGGTATGACCTATAGACTGACCTATCGCGCAGGTTGTTTGATATTCTGCCTATAAACACTGGTTGTGTGGAACGATATATTACCTCTCTCCTTGCAACTTTATGTCGAATATTTTATCTTATCTCTGTGTAACTCATTGCATTTTCATGTTGAATACTTTCTCTCTCTCTCTCTCTCTCTCTCTCTCTCTCTCTCTCCTTTTTACCCTTTGGTGTCTTGTATGCATTTCCACATGCACGACCGTTGGCTGCATTCACCTCTTACCTATATGTGGACACCTATTGCTCTCTCTCTCTCTCTCTCTCTCTCTCTCTCTCTCTCTCTCTCTCTCTCTCTCTCTCTCTCCTGGCACTCTCTTTCATCTTCCCTATACATCCCTTCTCGTTTATTTGGCCTTCTATTTGTTTGCTCTCTCTCTCTCTCTCTCTCTCTCTCTCTCTCTCTCTCTCTCTCTCTCTCTCTCTCTCTCTCTCTGTTCCCATTTTCTCTTCAATTTTGAGGTTATAAAATTGCAGGAGGGGGCGATGGCACAAGAGGGTTGGTTTGGTCCATTCTCATGCCTTGTAGGGAAGGTTAAAGAGCAAATATGTCTGGAATGGTGAAGTCTGTCTATGTGTTCTCCTATCTGTCAGTTTATTTTTCTTTATTTTTTGTGTGTTTTTTTTTATCTTTGCTCATTCTGGTGGCCAATGTTGCTTATGTGGTATTAAGCATTGTAAACTAGGTCATGTTTATTTGTAAATTTTTACCATATGTCGTATTTTATTTATTTTGTGTTGAGTTGTTCGTATCGTAATTTCGTCGTTATTTGTAATAAATTGTAATAATATTTATACATTTTTTTTATAATTGTTTTTGATATTAAGCAAAAATGTACATTTATTTGTTTTACACCACTGCAAAATATCAATGATTATCTTATTAAAATGTATGTTACAGCCTCACACACACACACATACATACGTACATAAATACATACATAAATATATATATATGTGTGTGTTTGTCAGTTTTAATTACAAGTAACTGATTTCTCTCTCATATCCTCCAATTATTTCTTTGGCTGGGAAAATCCTGAAGATGATGTTTTTGTATTTGTGTATCCATTCAATTCACAAAGGATGGACGAACCAGGAGCCCTCGTTCTCTTGCAGCCTTCAGGCCCTGGTAAAAGGATAATAATTGCCCTTGGAATAGATGGTCGTTTTTTCTTTTCTCTCTTTTAACGTCTTGGTATAAACGCCTTAATCTTGACTTCCACAGTTATTATTGAGTCATTTGAGGTGTGTTTGTGTTTTTTTTTTAATTTCGGGCATGCTGGAGAAGGAGGGTGGAGGCAGTATATAAAATATAATAAAATACGAAAAAAAATATATGCCATAATGATACTAACAAGAGAAGAAGTGTCCTTCAATTTTGGAATCTCTCTCTCTCTCTCTCTCTCTCTCTCTCTCTCTCTCTCTCTCGAGCTCAAAACTCATTCTTTTATAGAGACGTCACAAAGTGGCACGTTCTTGAAAGTCTCTCTCCCTCTCTCTCTCTCTCTCTCTCTCTCTCTCTCTCTCTCTCTCTCTCTCTCTCTCTCTCTTGGAGTCAAAAATGCTTAACTCAAAATTCATTCTTTTATAGAGACGTTACAAAGTGTCAGGTTTCTGAAAGTCTCTCTCTCTCTCTCTCTCTCTCTCTCTCTCTCTCTCTCTCTCTCTGCAGGCTCTCTCTCCTTTAAACGCCAATTCCCTGAAAGGGGAAACTTTCCGAAAACACCTTTTTTTTTTTCCAGGAGGGGGGCGGGTGGGGGGAAATCCCGAGCCGCCACAAAATAAACTTTTCGATATGGCATAAGAAGTTATATCCTTGCATGAGGACGGCTCCTGAGTTGTGAACTGGGGAGACACCTTTGGCTGAATACTGATTGGCTCTCCTCCTCCTCCTCCTCCTCCTCCTCCTCCTCCTCCTCCTCCTCCTCCTCCTCCCTCCTCCTCCTCCCTCCTCCTCCTCCTGCCAGATTTTTCTTTTTCCTCCCCATCGCCTGCTTCTTTCCTTTTTTTATTTTTCTTTTCCAGTCCTTCTGTTTTTCTGTCATTTTTCTCCTATTTCTCCTATTCCTCGCTCCTCCCTCCTCCTCCTCCCCTCCTCCTCCTCCTCCTCCTCCTCCTCCTCCTCCTCCTCCTGTTACAAGTCTTTTCCAGTCCATGGCCTGTTTTTCTCCTTTTTTTTTTTTTTTTCTTGCATTTCTCCATCTCTCCTCCTCCTTCCTCCTTCCTCCTCCTCCTCCTCCTCCTCCTCCTCCTCCTCCTCCTGCTACAATTATTTTTCCACTCCATCGCCTGTTTTTCTCCTTTTTTTTTAATTTTTCTTCGTTGCTGTCATTTTTCTCCTTTCTCTCCGCCTCCTCCTCCTTCTTCTCCTCCTCCTCCTCCTCCTCTTTCTGCAATTCTTTTTCCACTTCATCGGCTGTTTTCCTTCTTTTTCGTTTTTCTTCGTTGGCGTCATTATCCACCTCTTTCTTACTTCCTCTTTCTTCTTTTCCTTCTTTTTTCCTCCTCCTCCTCCTCCTCCTCCTCCTCCTACAATTCTTCTTCCACTTCATCGGCTGTTTTCCTCATTTTACATTTTTCTTTCTTCGGCAATATTATCATCCATTTTATTTCTTCGCCCTCTTCTTCTCCTAACATATTATTTCATCTTCTTCTTCTTCTTCTTCTTCTTCTTCTTCTTCTTCTTCTTCTTCTTCTTCTTCTTTCATTTCATCGCCTGTTTTCCGTCTTTTTTTATTTTTCTACGTCGTTATCATTATCCCCCCCTTTTCCTCACCTTCTTCTTCTTCTTCTTCTTCTTCTTCTTCTTCTTCTTTCATTTCATCGCCTGTTTTCCGTCTTTTTTATTTTTCTGTGTCGTAATCATTATCCCCCCCTTTTCCTTGCCTCCTTCTTCTTCTTCTTCTTCCTCTTCTTATTCTTCTTCTTCGTCTTCTTCTTCTTTCATTTCATTGCCTGTTTTCCTTCTTTTTTATTTTTCCACGTCATTATCATTATCCCCCTTTTCCGGAAATCGCCTTCTTCTTCTTCTTCTTCTTCTTCTTCTTCTTCTTCTTCTTCTTCTTCTTCTTCTTCTTCTTCTTCTTCTTCTTCTTCTTCTTCGTGAAGTCAGAGGTAAAGATTTTATAACGTTTTTAAGGAAGGAGTTTGAAAGTGGGTGTTTTCGGGGCTATTATTTCTTTACCAAGTTTTTATAGTTTTTTATTATTATATCATAATTATTCTTTAGGCTGCATTGTCTGACAAGACGTATAAGATAAGTGTATGATACGATAGTTACACCTCACAAAGTTATGTAAGACTTCTTTAATGTATATTAAATTAAAGTCGATGGATTTAAAAAAATATATATTTCATTCAAGCTATGCTTTTGTTCAGTATAATATAATAATAAATAAAATATGATAACAAAAACGATGTGACATAGAGAGAGAGAGAGAGAGAGAGAGAGAGAGAAAGCAGAGAAAGCAATTACTAAGTAATAGTTCCGTTAGATGAATTGCAATGATTTGAAGAAAAACGTTGGAAAAAATGGTCGAAAACAGAGATATGTCGAACTTTATTTTTTCCTTTGTCAGAAATTTTCTTACACAGAAATTTCGTTTTTAGGAATTTCCTTTGTCAGAAATTTTCTTTTTCAGAAATTTCCTTTGTCAGAAATTTATTTTGTCAGAAATTTTCTTTGTCAGAAATTTCCTGTCAGAAATTTTCCTTCTCAGAAATTTTCTGTCAGAAATTTTCTTTGTCAGAAATTTTCTTTGTCAGAAATTTCCTTTGTCAGAAATTTCTGGGAACTCGCAAGAGGAAAGGGAATTCGGATGCCAGAAATGTAACCAGGATCATTTATCCGTAAGTCTTGAAATCTTTCAAATTTCAAAGTTGAAAGTCGTTCGCGATGATTTCAAAATAATAAAAGTTAAGTTGGCCGAGAAAAAAAGCGTATTTTAGAAACTTGAAATTCATGAAAATTATAACATTCTCTTTGGTAAATCTTACATAATAGTTTATGATAATTATCTGAAGTTAAAAGATTTCTAAAACTGAAAGTGAGATAGATAATAATATAATTTATAGTAACTACCCGTGATATTTGGTCATCAGATATTTAACTTACGAATAATAGTTTGCATATTCGAAGTAATAACCACTAATATTAAAGAGTTAAAAACAGGGTAAACATAATTATTATATTTAGTTATAATTCGTCCATTATACTTTTCACTTTATGCAACATTTGCTTCTCAAGTTAATCATCATTAATTAAACTTAAAATTACCGAAATGAAGTTAAGGATGTATTTTAACATTACTCTTAATTATTGCTGTATCTCTCTCTCCCTGTGTGTGTGGTCTCCTTAATGATACAGCCGCCAGGTAATGTTGACAACTCATCAGTGTCACCTTTGATTAATTAGCAGGTCACTATAATGAGACGCGCATTTGCAAGCAAGCGCGCCCGCGCTTCTATTCTTAGTTGTTGGTCTCTTATTCTTGAAGATCACACGTAAACAAAGCAAGGATGATGGAAGGTGCAGGCGTGCAAACCTCTGTTCTTAGTTATTGGTCTCGTATTCTTGAAGATCACTTGTAAACAAAGCAAGGATGCTAAGTAAACCAAAGGTGTTGAGAAGTTTAGCTTCTTTTTGGTTAATTACTTGAGGAAATAAGTGAAGCGTCAAGTGAAGTAGATTTGTAATATTTTTTAAGTTAATTTAAAATAAAACAACAAGTTTTGAAAACGGAAAAGAAGCCTGGATGAATAATGTACCTGAGGTTTTGAAGAAAAAAAAATTAAAGAGGTTTCAAAACGAGTAAATAAAACTGTTTTTAAAACGAGTAAATAAACCTGGTTTAAAACGATTAAAATAAACTGGTTTTAAAATGGGTAAATAAAACTGTTTTTGCAACGAGTAAATAAAACGTTTATAAAACGAGTTAATAAAATTGTTTTTAAAACGAGTAAATGAAACTGTTTTACAAACAAGTAAACAAAACGTTTTTTTAAACGAGTAATTAAAACTATTTAAAACAAGTAAAAATGTTTAAAATGAGTAAATAAAATGGTTTTTAAAACGAGTAAATTAAATATTCTAAAACGTGAATAAAACTGTTTTTAAAAAGAGCAAAATAAAACCGTCCTTAAAACGAGTAGATAAACCCTTAAAAAACGAGTAGGTAAAACTGTTTTTAAAAAAGATTAAATAAAACTGTTTTTAAAACGAGTAAATAAAACTTTTAAATGAGTAAATAATACCTTTTTTTAACGAGTAAATAAAATTGTTGTTAAAACGAGTAAATTAAACTATTTTTAAGAAGAGTAAATTAAATTGTTTTTAAAACGAGTAAATAGAACTGTTTTTAAAACGAGTAAATAGAACTGTTTTTAAACGAGTAAATAAAACTGTTTTTATAAAACCAGTAAATAAAACTGCTTAAAAACCAGTAAATAAAACTGTTTTTAAAACGAGTAAATGAAAGTGTTTTTAAAACGAGTAAATAAAACTATTTTTAAAACGAGTAAATAAAACTGAGTAGATGTAAAAGACAAATTGGTCGTATCGAGAGATACATGAATTAATGATTTGCAAAACTGAGTTTTTGTAATCAAAAACGCTAGAACGTAAAAACTCCAAAGGGAATAAAGATAAGTGATGACAAATGAATTATACGAAGAAGTAAATGTTTACATAAGATACAATAATCTCGAAGGAAAAAAATAAAATGTAAAAACAATGAATAATTAAGGTTATCTATTCTTTAATGCAAAAAGAAAATTTTCGTATCTTAGAATATAATTGTTTAACTTAAACAATATACGAGAGAAAGGTTTTTGGACGCGGTCATCGAGAAGATAATCAACGGGAAGACAAAGAAAATAGATAAATTATGAGATACAGGAGGAAATGAAAAGGGGAAGGGGAAGAATGACCTGATATATATATATATATAGAGAGAGAGAGAGAGAGAGAGAGAGAGAGAGCTGACGGGGAGAGGGAGTAAGGAATAATATGGGAAAGGATAAGTCAATATGTTGTAGGGAGGAAAATCGGTGGTTAGTCTGGAGCTGAGAGAGAGAGAGAGAGAGAGAGAGAGAGAGAGAGAGAGAGAGAGAGAGAGAGAGAGAGAGAGAGAGAGAGAGAGAGAGAGAGAGAGAGAGAAATTGCACTGGGAAGAAATGGCCTCGACAATAAGTGAACCGCCTATTTAGCTTCTTTGTGTCCGTTGTCTGGTAATAAGGGAATGGAAGAGGCAACGGAGAAGGATTTTTGAGAAGAAGAAGAAAAGAAAAGAAAGGGAAAGTTTAGAGTAGATTTGTATGTATGTGTATATATACATATATATATATATATATATATATATATATATATATATATATATATATATGTATGTATGTAATGTATTATATATATACATTATGTATGTATGTAATTATATTTATAATATATATATATATATATATATATATATATATATATATATATATATATATATTGATTTATTGATTAATTCATACATATACTTACTCTCATACATTGCACTGTATTACCTTCAAATTGTATAAATACATCGTTTCCTGTTGCTATACAGAGTACAGTTCTATTCATACATTCACACACGTTCGCACAAAATACCAGATCACCTTCACCCCTTAAGGATACCTACCAAATATCCTCTGGGGGGCCTCTCAAAGGCATTCTCCCTTAACATAATTGCAATCTCGATCCCCTCTACTTCTTACGTGGCTGGACTCTCATTCATCAAACCCAAAACAACACTGGCTTATCTCTTCTTTTTTTTAATGTTTTTGTTCAGTTTGGTTTACCCTTCATGTTGTGCTTTTTTTGTGTGTCGTTTTTTATGAGTTTGTTTTTGGTCGTCTCTTCGTATCTTGGACTTGACTGCTTAAGGCGACTTGCTGACTGACCCCTAAAAGGCCAAGTGTTTGCAACATGGATCCATCTGCCGTGCTATATGAAGCGGCAGGCAGGCAGGCAAGCAGGCAAGCAGGCAGGCACAGGTCGGGTGCGCGTCCAAAAGTAGGGGGGGGAGGAGGAGGAGGAGGAAGAGGGGTGAGAAGAAGAAGAAGAAGAAGTAGAAGAAGAAGAAGAAGAAGAAGAAGAAGAAGAAGAAGAAGAAGAAGAAGAAAAATGAGGAAGAAGATTGCCCGTCCGAAAGGGTGAGAAGAAGAAGAAGAAGAAGAAGAAGAAGAAGAAGAAGAAGAAGAAGAAGAGGAGGAGGCGGAGGAGGAGGAGGAAGAAGAGTGCGCGTCCAGAAGTGTAAATATGAAGAACAAGAAAAAAAAGACGAGGAGGAGGACAAGAAGAAGAAGAAGAACAATAAGAAAGAAGAGGAAGAAGAAGAGAAAGGGAAGAGGAAGAAGAGGAAGAAGAAGGCGGATAAGAAGAAGAAGAAGAAGAAGAAGAAGAAGAATGAGATGAGGAGGAGAAGGAGGAAGAGGACAAGGACGAGGAGGAGGAGGAGGAGGTGGTGGTGGTGGTGGAGGAGGAGGAGGAGGAGGAGGAGGAGGAAGAAGAAGCTGAGGAGGAACGATTCCCCCCCCCACAACATAAACAAGACGAGAAGTACTCTTCCTTATGCATCGAAAACAGAACATATCGGGGACTCCCTTTGGGATAAATGCAAAATAAAGTCAAAGCTGATGTTTGTTAAAGAGTAAATTCCTTCACGACGCCTTTACAATCCCGCAGGACCCAAATGAAATGAAAGTCTCTTTACGTAAAGAGATTTTATCAAACCGGCTAGATTCGCGTATCCCAATCATGGCGAAAGGAGTCCGTAGAGTTTTGGGAGTTTGTCCGGGACAATAGCATTTGCTATGAGGTTTCCAGGGATAGATTGTGTGTCCTTAGGATTATTCCTTTCCGTTAAGCCTTCTGGAGGTTAGAGAGTAGACGGAAGAGGGCACGAAACGACAATAACAAGAGGAACAGCACTGGGGGGGTGTAACGCATTCATTAGCGCCGGTAGCGTCGTCGCTGGTAGCGCATTCCAGGCGTGCTGGAAGGCGGGCGAGATCCATTTCTCCAGGTGTGCCAAAGGAACTCGGTTTGGGCGGCCGCGTCTCGGACCGTATAAGGTATGAGGTAGGGTGGAGCTCTCGCTGACCTTATATATACCGTCTGAGGCGACCACGGGGCCTTACAGATGCCTTATATGAGATGCCCCGGTCGCGCATCGACAGAACCCCACCCCACCCACCCGTCTCGTTATAACTACTTTATAGTTTGGGTAGTATATGCCTTCTTGAGCGTTGTTTGTGTGTGTGTGTGTGTGCGCGCGCGCGTTTGTATTTTTATTTGTTGTTTGTGGATGAGGGTTTAGATGAGGTGGGTTCATGTTCTGTTTATGGAGTTGTTTGTCTGTTGAATTAATACGATGGAGTTGGATATGTATATATATATATATATATATATATATATATATATATATATATATATATATATATATATATGAATGTGTTAACGGAGAGTTAGTGGATGCAGTGGTAAGAAAGGTGAAAAAGTAAATAAGGCTTTTGAAATGAGGAGTTAAAAGAAAGATGAGATAAATTGTGAATTTAGGGACAAATATGAAACAATAAGTAAGTATACCTTAGTTTAACCAGACCACTGAGCTGATTAACAGCTCTCCTAGGCCTGGCCTTCACGTAGAAAACTAAGCTTTATTGAAGGAAAGTAAGTATGTGGAGCAAGTTCAGTGAACTATTAGACCAACGTACAAGCCTGAACGTTAAGCTATGATGTCAGCTCATTTAGTCCCGTGTCAGCGACATAAATAGTTTGAAGAGTTGCTGAATATAAAGGACAGAAGAAAACGTGCGGATATGGAAGATACAGAGGTGGAAAGGGTTAAAAGAAACTTTGAAAATGATTGTGGAAGTAACTGATGCTGTAGTATGGTGCTGGCTGTGTGACTAAGTAGCTGACCAGGGTGTGGGAGGTGTGTCTTGTTGTAGGAAAGGTTCCAAATGAAGGGGGTGAGAGGAATAATTATTCATTTGTATATATGGGGATGGTGACATCAACATCAATTATACTTTTAATGGTGTCCTTGAGTTTAGGCACCACTCTTTTTAAGAATGTCGTAGTTTTAGGAAATAGGTTATGCCAATATGCCATTTATAGTTTTCTGTCCGCCCCCAGATCTTAAAAACTACTGAAGCCAGAGGGCTGCAAATTGGTATGTTGATCATCCACCTTCCAATCATCAAACATACCCTATTGCAACCCTCTAACCTAAGTGGGTTTTATTTTATTTAAGGTTAAAGTCAGCCATGATCATGCGTCTGGCACCAACAACACAGGCCACCGTGGCTGAAATTTTCATGGCCCGTGGCTGAGAGTTTCATACAGCATTATACGCCGTACAGAAAGCTCGATTGCGCCGAAGAAACTTCGGCGCATGCTTTGTTTATTTTGTATTACCTTGTTATGGCACCAATTTCTGGTTTATGCTAGTTTCCTTGAGCCATTGCGTGTCAGTATGACTCAGACTGTGCATATTCCAGGGTATGTAACCTTGAGGTATTCCCTCACACCTGTGGGAATCACCATATGATGTGGGAACAGGCACTGGGTATCCTTCGTATTGCAAAGTGAACTTTCTACTCCTGGATGGCAAAGTTGCATGATGTGATATCGTGCTATGCAAGCTATAAACTCTATTCCTTGGTTGCGTTTCTTTGGCCAATTTAATTTCGGGTCCAAGTTATCTCTCTCTCTCTCTCTCTCTCTGTGTTCTTATGAGGTTATTTACATATCTGAACCTCTCTCTCTCTCTCTCTCTCTCTCTCTCATCTCTCTCATGTTTCAATGTTCAGTTGAGGTTATATACATATTTGGCCCCCCCCTCTCTCTCTCTCTCTCTCTCTCTCTCTCTCTCTCTCTCTCTCTCTCTCTCTCTCTCTGTGTTCTTATGGAGGTTATTTACATATATCTCTCTCTCTCTCTCTCTCTCTCTCTCTCTCTCTCTCTCTCTCTCTCTCTCTCTCTCTCGCGAGTTTCTGTGTTCGTATGAGGTTATATACATATCTGAGCCCCCCTTCTCTCTCTCTCTCTCTCTCTCTCTCTCTCTCTCTCTCTCTCTCTCTCTCTCTCTCTCTCTCTCTTGAGAGTCTCTGTTCGTATGAGGTTATATATATATCTGAGCCTCTCTCTCTCTCTCTCTCTCTCTCTCTCTCTCTCTCTCTCTCTCTCTCTCTCTCTCTCTCTCTCCCCATCAATCTTTATCTTCTTTATCTAGGTCCTTTGCTAAATAGAACACTGGGTATCCCATTGGTCTTTAAAGTAAAAAAAAAATATTTAAATTCAGGCAGTGGAAAAAAATTGGGGCTGAAACACACATGCAAATCCCAATCGTTTACAGCCATTCCACAAAAGGAACCGCATAGGAACCGTTTAAAAACAACAGCTTGCAGTTCACGCACTTTCCGTCTCTTCTCTCTCTCTCTCGTTTCCAAAAGGATTAGCAGAAGATCTGCTTTACATATAATGTGAAGTGACGTCATCGGGACTTGTTTGTGCGAAGGGAAAAAATCCCACGAACAAGGATGCTTTAGGGTATGTACGTGTTTACGAGCCAGTTAGGAGTTTGGGAGTTTGTGTGTTTGTGTGTTTGTTTCTTGCTTGTTTGCGGTTGCTTGAAGGTCGGCTTAATTTCCTAGCTTAGTTTTATACCTCTACTGAGCTGCCCAGAGTTATTATGTGAAATAGGATTGATGTTAAGGGAACGGTTTCCTTAGCTTTCCAAAGTATGCAATTGCTATTCGAGAATCCTGTTCCCACCAATGACGGGCCTTTCCTCTCTCTCTCTCTCTGTTCTTATTTCTCACAGGGGCATTCTGTTCTGTTGAGCATGCGTTGTATTGTTTGCTTTTAATAATAATAATAATAATAATAATAATAATAATAATAATAATAATAATCCTTCTTGCACAAAAAATGGACCCAAACAGGGCCCATTGCAGAAAACTGAAGACGTAAATAACACTATTTTACAACAGGTAAAAGTAAGCTTAAGAAGCTAAATTTAAAAGAGAATGAAAATGTAACACTAATTTAGTTGATGCGAGCTAAAAGACACGTTTGACCAAGGGTATAATGACGTACTTTGAGAGACGATGAAAAAACATTAGATAGCTAAAACAGGAAACAGGAGTCATACAGTAATATTACAGGCTAAGGGAAGATAGTTTACTGTACATATAGCTGTAATACCTAAATGCTTAATCATGATGAAGTTGACAGGCAATGTCGCAAAACAAGGCAAAGTTTTGCAGAGAAAATCAGACGAATTCACAGGCGCGGTTTGTCTCTGACAGGCAAAAGAAGACAGCTTCCACATAGCTATAATAGCAAAAGGCTTTTTATAACGAAGCTGACATGGCAATATCATAAAAACAAGGCAAAATTTCCCCCAGAAAATCAGATGAATTACAGACGCGGTGGTTTGTCTCTGACAGGCAAAAAGAAGACAGCTTCCACATAGCTATAATAGCAAAAGGCTTTTATAACGAAGTTGACAGGCAATATCTTAAAACAAGGAAATCAAAAATTTCCCCAGAAAATCAGACAAAATTCACAGACGCAATTTTTCTCTGACAGGCAAAAAGAAGACAGCTTCCACATAGCTATAATAGCAAAGGCTTTTTTATAACGAAGCTGACAGGCAATATCGCAAACAAGGCAAAATTTCCCCCAGAAAATCAGATGAATTCACAGGCGCGGTTTGTCTCTGACAGGCAAAAGAAGACAGCTTCCACATAGCTATAATAGCAAAAGGCTTTTTATAACGAAGCTGACAGGCAATATCGCAAAACAAGGCAAAATTTCCCCCAGAAAATCAGATGAATTCACAGACGCGGTTTGTCTCTGACAGGCAAAAGAAGACAGCTTCCACATAGCTATAATAGCAAAAGGCTTTTTATAACGAAGCTGACAGGCAATATCGCAAAACAAGGCAAAATTTCCCCCAGAAAATCAGACGAATTCACAGACGCAATTTAGCTTTGACAGACCTCCGACAGGCGAAAGAAGACAGCTTCCACATAGCTATAGTACGTAAAGGCTTAACCATAATGAAGTCAACAGGCAGTAATGCAAAACAAGGCAAAATTTCCCACAGAAAATCAGACTAATTCACTGACGCAACTTGACTCTTGACAAGTCGTTCTGTCTTGTCGTTCAGGTCTTCGCCGTCGTGGAAGAATGTCTGACGGTGGAAGCCAGTGAGTGAGCTTCGAACTCGGAAGAGGAGGAGGCCCACCAACAACTACTTAAACTTATCTTCGCATTTATAAACTTTTGATGAAGACGTTACTGGAGGGCGCTTTGTGAGGGGCCACATTCAGGCACCTCGTCCAGATAGATTCCCCCTCAACACGACGTCAACTGCCTACCTCTCTTCTTCTTCTTCTTCGTCTTATTCTTCTTCCTCCTAACCCTCCTCCTCCTCCTCCTCCTCTTCTTCTTCTTTTCTTCTTCTTCTTCTTCTTCCCGGCCGTCGTCGTCGTCGTCGTCGTCGTCGTCGTCGTCCTCCTCCTCCTCCTCCTCCTCCTCCTCCTCCTCCTCCCTCTTCTTCTTCTTCTTCTTCTTTATCTTTTTCTTCTTCTTCTTCTATCCTGCGTAGTAACTGCAGCTCCAGCAGACGTGAAGCGGAGCCACTCAGTTTTCGTAATGGATTGGCATTAAAGTTTTATTCTCACGTTTATGTGTTGTGTGTTGGTGTCAGGCTATTTCATTGGTGCTGTTGTCGAGTTCTGATTTACTTTTGACATTCTTTCCGGAAGAATGTTAATAATTATTACATTTGCCTTTCGTTATTACGGTTTGTCATAGTTTTTTTTTTAGTTTTCTGTATTAGTTTTCTGTAAAATAAAACTATTCCGACGGCTTTGTCCGTCCGCGCTTTTTCTGTCCGCACTCTTTCTGTCCGCACTTATTCTGTCCGCCCTCAGATCTTAAAAACTACTGAGACTAGATGGCTGCAAATTGGTATGTTAACCATCCACCCTCCAATCATCAAACATACCAAATTGCAGCTCTCTAGTCCCAATAGTTTTTATTTTATTTAAGGTTAAATTTGGCCATAAACGTACTACTGGCACCGCTATAGGTACCAACAACACTGGCCACCACCGGACTGTGGCTGAGTTTCATGGGCCGTGGCTGAAAGTTTCATACAGCATTATATACACTGTACAGAAAACTCGATTGCGCCGAAGAAACTTCGGCGGATTTTTTACTTGTTGAATATCATAACGCCCATTCCCCAACTTTCCTTAATTTTTGGATAATGGGTTTAAGTTGCAAATTGAGGAAATTGGAAGTTTTTAAATTCAACTTATCAAACTAAACACTTATGACTGGGACCGTGAGTGAAGTTCATTATACCTTTTTTCGAAAAGACTTCGTTTAATTTTGGAAAGTTAGTGGCAATATAATTATTGATCTATTCATTTATATATATATATATATATATATATATATATATATATATATATATATATATATATCACTTTACTTATTTTTATTTATTTATTTGCTTATTTATTTCCTTTCAGGCATTTTACTATTAAGGACATTAATTGTTCATTATTGTTGGAAAACTTCGAATACCATTTGGTGGACCATAATTTCAATCTCTTTACTTATTTTTTTTTTTTTTTTTTACTTTTGAAGTCTTCTTATTCCCTGTGACACTAATCTCAGGTGAGGTTGCCTGTGTATCCTGTATAAGTAATGGTTTGTTTTACTTATTGTTTCCTTTTTATCACTTTATTTGTCAATATTGTTTTAAAGGAATTTATTAGAAGTTAGCTAAGTCAATCTTTCATTATTATAATTTTTTGAGGGGTCTATCACAGCCATCCTTTTCGACAGGGTGTTTTTTTTCTATTATAGTGTGGGGTTCCGGGTTGCATCCTGCCTACTTAGGAGTCCATCACTTTTCTCACTATGTGTGCTGTTTCTAGTAGCACACTCTTCTGCATGAGTCCTGAAGCTACTTCGGCATCTAGTTTTTCCAGGTTCCTTTTCAGGGATCTTGGGATCATGCCTAGTGTTCCTATGATTATGGGTACAATTTCCACTGGCATATCTCATATCCTTCTTATCTCTATTTTCAGGTCTTGATTATTATTATTATTATTATTATTATTATTATTATTATTATTATTATTATTATTGCTGTTGGTGTTGCTTTAAAATATGACGGATGTTACCACAGCAAAAATTTACATAACATACGACGATTCCTTTTGGTATCCCACGGTCTGTGAATTAAGGTTCCCTTTCTAAATATGGAAAGTCAGTTCTGTTCATTAACAGGATCCTCTCTCTCTCTCTCTCTCTCTCTCTCTCTCTCTCTCTCTCTCTCTCTCTCTCTCTCTCTCTCTCTCTCTCTCTCTCTCTCCTCCTACTAATTGAAATTTTATCAGGATAGGATACCCCAGACGGAATCCCAGAGCAAGTCCTAAACCACCGGAATCCTACTGCTCCTTCTTCGCCGCCACCCCCTCCTCCTCCTCCTCTTCCTCCTCCTCCTCCTCCTCCTCCTCCTCCTCCTCCTCCTTTGGCGTATCGTCTTGCAAGGAGCTGGAAAGGTGAGGTCCCAAACTTCATCTTCCTTCACCTTTTCAATGTTGCTTCCTTGTTTCTCTCTCTCTCTCTCTCTCTCTCTCTCTCTCTCTCTCTCTACATATCATCGTCCTTGGATGTTATATCTGACGATTCCTTGTATGTGTGTGTGCGCGCGCGCGTACACGTCAGGGGCGGTGTGAGGGGACAGGTACTTTTGATGACTGATTTCTGTTCTTGTGATTTTTCTCTTGGACAGGGAAGATTGATTGATTGATTATTATTATTATTATTATTATTATTATTATTATTATTATTATTATTATTATAAGGAAGGACCTAGTATCCCTGTTGTTATTGCCTTTATCATTTCTGTTATAATTTGTGTTGTTTATTCCCTTGTCTGTTGGTCTGACTGTGAGAGGTTGCCATGAGTGCTAGACGCCCAAACAATTCAGGAAAATATATTAACGCTTAATTTGTTTGAAGAGAAGGGATGTTAACTTTAGGCAGAACCCCCTCTTTTACCAAGGAATAGGACCAGCAAGAATGTCTAAGGTATCAGAGTAGAGTTGAACTTGTTCAGTAATTCCTTCATATTAATTATGATTTGTTCAGTTTGTTCTTAACTTCTGGTTCTGGTCGAAGGAAAAGTAGCCTATCTGCTGTTTTCCATTCTCTCTCTCTCTCTCTCTCTCTCTCTCTCTCTCTCTCTCTCTCTCTCTCTCTCTCTCTCTTTAATGCATTGCCTCGATTTTTTTCCCAGAAAAAAATTTGTCATATGTGGGCCACTCGCCTCCTGTCAGTCTTCCTATATAACTCTCTGTCTCTGTACTTGTATTTTAGTTTTGCATTATTCTCTCTTTCTCTCTCTCTCTCTCTCTCTCTCTCTCTCTCTCTCTCTCTCTCTCTCTCTCTCTCTCTCTCTCTCTCTCTATAACAACCCTGAAAAAAAATTGAGAGGAAAAAATGATTCAGGGGATGTTTATGAAAGTGCTCAGAGCTATAATACCGGTTTGGAAAAAAAAAGAAAAAAAGAAAAAACAAGACATGTCCTAAGAGGAAGTATGAGTCATAGATTCGTGTTTGGAGACGAATTTATGAATTCCAATAATACCCACGTTCTTGCCTCTTTGTCTTGTAGAAGATTTACCCCGTAGGGTGGTTAGTGCCGTCAGTGCACCTCATGCGGTGCACTGTAGGCATTGCTAAAGGTTCTTTGCAGCGTGCCTTCCTTAGGCTCCTAGCTGCAACCCCTTTCGTTCCTTTTACAGTACCTCCTTTCACAGTCTCTTTTTTCCATCTGACTCTCCTAATAATTGATTCATAGTGCAACTGCTCTGAGGTTTTCCTCCTGTTACGCCTTTCAAACCTTTTAATGTCAATTTCCGCTTCAGCGCTGAATGACCTCATAGGTCCCAGTGTATTCGAAAAATCCATGAAACTTTGGTGTATTGCTGACTGCATTGTTTCAGGTAACTTTCCACCGTAAGATGATACGCCAGTCAGTCACCTTATTGCGTAAAGCTCTTGAGAGAGAGAGAGAGAGAGAGAGAGAGAGACTGGTCTCTTTTTGGGTAAAATGAATTATTGTTTATTTTTAGCAGAAGTTTGAGAAATTGTGCTCAATGTTTAGCTCTGCAAAGATTTTTTTTTCTTGGTATTTTGGTCACTATCAGCCATTCCGAGATTGCAGATTTTAACTAATCGTCTCCTGTCTTATTTTTCATGAATTGCACTTGATACATCCTCGATATATACACTTGATATGTACTATTTCTCTTTTTTTTTGTATATCGAACTTGTACCGTATATGCCAAAGTTTCGACCCCAGTTTATCGTGAACTCTGAGGGTTTATTGATATAAGTAAGTTGGTAAGCTGATGATAAGCACTGAGTGAGACATAATGTTGATTTGCAGAATTTCGTAATGATATATATATATATATATATATATATATATATATATATATATATATATATATATATATATATATAATATATATATAATATATATATATATATATATATATATATATATATATATATAATATATATGTGTATATATATATACACATACATATATATATATATATATATATATATGTATATATATATATATATATATATATATATATATATATATTATATGTATATATACTGTAATCCAACAGTATAGCATGGAGATAAAAAGAACCATAAAAGCATTGTACACACATTGCAATAATATATTTCTGATGCTACGTCTTCTGTATCCCTGTTCACTGAGAGAGAGAGAGAGAGAGTCGGAATGAAATGAGAAAGACAATTTCCATCCCACCTATTACAGCAAAGGACTGACGTCACCTGACTTTTCCACATGCAACGTCAGCATCACCTTTGCGCCATATATGGGCGGATGGGGAAGCATCCCATCCCATCTCTTGTCCTCTCTTCTCTCCTTCTCCTCCTCCTCCTCTCCTGTCTCCTCTCCTTATCCATATCGTACCCTCGGACGATTCGTCCCCACCTCATTCTGCAATGCGAGTCGGGTGGGTTCTTTACGTCCCTTGTCTTCGTGAAGGCCATGTGTGTCGATGTTCTTTTTTTTGCTGGGTTTCTTTTACTTTTGTTTTTATTTTCAGTCGACGCCGAATTCTTTGGTATTTGGTTGCTGGGTTGTCGATGGGTGTACTTTTGTTTTTATTATTCAGTCGACGCCGAATTCTTCGGTATTTGGTTGCTGGGTTGTCGATGGGTGTACCTTTTTTTTTTTTTTTACTTTTCAATCGACGCCGAATTCTTTGGTATTTCGTTGCTGGGTTGTCGATGGGTGTACCTTTTTTTTTTTTACTTTTCAATCGACGTCGAATTCTTTGGTATTTCGTTGCTGCGTTGTCGATCGGGTGTTCTTCATGGTAAGTTAATCTGGGATTATGTGACACCTTTTTTTTCTGGAGATTTTTTCGCCAACAAAAAAACTCCATTACGATATGTTTTTGTAGGTACCTAAGAACCTACAAAAAACATATCGTAATGGAGTTTTTTGTTGGCGAAAAATCTCAGAAAAAGGTTTACATAATCCCAGATTAACTTACCATGAATTTGCTGGGAGATATTAGGCATTAAAAGAAAATAAAAATGAATAATAAAAACATTGCGAACGTAAGAAACTAAAACTGTGCAAAATTAAAAAGCAGTACAATGAAATTAGGGAAAATACTGACAAATATTTTATGAAACAGCTGAAAACTTTAGAAGGACAAAAATTGTAGCTACAAAAACATTACAAAATTTCTATGAAATGGTTAAAAAAATGGTCAGGAAATAATAATGAACAGAGAAAATGGATAAAGCTTTTATGAGATGGAACAGATTATATGAATGAAACAAGTAAAAAATGCGCAAAAGTTTCTTCGGCTCAATCGAGTTTTCTGTACAACCGCTACGGCATATAATCAAGGCCACCGAAAATAGATCTATCTTTCGGTGATCTCGGTACAATACTGTATGAGCCCGGCCCGTGAAACTTTAACCACGGCCCGGTGGTGGCATTCCCTATATCGTTGCCAGACGCACGATTATGGGTAAATTTAACTTTAAACAAAATAAAAACTACTGAGGCTAGAGGGCTGCAATTCGGTATGTTTGATGATTGGAGGGTGGGTGATCAACATACCAATTTGCAGTCCTCTAGCCTCAGTAGTTTTTAAGATCTGAGGGCGGACAGAAAAGGTGCGGACAGAAAAAAGTGCGGACGGACAGACAAAGCCGGCACAAGAGTTTTCTTCTCAGAAAACTAACTAGGCAAAAAACACTTGAAACTTCAAAAATTTACAAAGAAATCAAGTTTTTAACATTTTGGAAAAATGTAAATATATATTTGTGAAACGTATAACTGAAGAGATTGAGATCAAATGCAAATCATGCATCTTAAAATCTCAGATAAAAAAATGAATAAAAAAATCCTCCGCGTACAAAACAAAAAAAAAGTTCCCACTTGGTTCGAGGATTATTCAGTCCTATAAAGATTTGCATGCGATATGGAGAGGTTTTTCTGGCCATGGGAAATGAATCCGAAAAAGGGAAGAAGAAGATTTTTATTTTCACGCGCTGTATATATTTGTTTGCTGGTTTTTTTTTCTGTAAAAGAAAACTATTGTGCCGGCTTTGTCTTTCCGTCCGCACTTTATTCTGTCCGCACTTTTTCTGTCAGCAGTTTTTTTCTGTCCGCACTTTTTTCTGTCCGCACTTTTTCCTGTCCGCACTTTTTTCTGTCCGTACTTTATTCTGTCGGCAGTTTTTTTTCTGTCCGCCCTCAGATCTTAAAAACTACTGAGGCTAGAGGTCAGTAAATTAGTATGTTGATCATCCACCCTCCAATCATCAAACATACTAAATTGCAGCCCTCTAGCCTTAGCAGTTTTTATTTTATTTAAGGTTAAAGTTAGCCATAATCGTGCATCTGGAAACAATATAGGATATGCCACCACCAGGCCGTGGTTAAAGTTTCAAGGGCCGCGGCTCATACAGCGTTATACCGAGACCACCGAAAGACGGATCTATTGTCGGTGGCCTTGATTATACGCTGTAGTAGCGGCTGTGCAGAAAACTCGATCGCGCCGAAGAAACCTCGGCGCATTTTTTACTTTTTTTTTCAGTGCGGATTTTATTATGAAAGGAACATTATTATGCTTTATAAATTCTCGGTAATGAGTACAATCATTGTATGAAAAATGACAAATAAGGTTTTCGCAGAAATTTACGTATGGTGATCGTATGATGACAAAAGGGGTTTGTATGTAAGAAATTAATTGTGTAATAAAAAGAGTGACGCATGCGCGTGACGCCACGTGGGCATTCGTGACCTCTCTGGGAAAGGTCAGCAAGACACCGGTGAAAGGGAATCGGGTACTATTTTTTATAGACAAAGGGCATTCGATCGGCTGGTTATGAACAACCAAGGGTATTCGTGGATGAAAGAAAATGTTACTGAAGGAATGAGGCTTACTCTATGAAGGTGCAGATATATATATATATATATATATATATATATATATATATATATATATATATATATATATATATATATATTATTTATTTATGAGTCTGAAAATCGATGCGCGTTTGCGCGTGCGTGGGCGTTCACGCTTAATAAAAAAAAAATTCGCGCTAATTTTAATCGAGTGTTCTCTCTCTCCTAATTAGCATATGGAAATTAATGCCTTGGCCATCCGTCAAATTACATTTAATTAAATAAATGGATTCTGCCGCTCGGAAGCGGCAGTTGATTTATCAGATTTATCAGAATTTCGGAGAGAAAGGATGACTGGCTTTCGGGATATATACTTTTTTTTCTTTTTGGCTAATACGATGCCGGGCTAATATGGCAATCACGGGTCATTTCTAAATACAGGAATGTAAAAGGAAAATGGGTAGACAAAAGTAAAAGGAGAGGAGGAGGAGGAGGAGGAAGAGGAGGGAGACGGAGAGGAATAGGAGGAGGATGAAGACCAGTGAGAAGAAGAGTAAGGAGGAGGAGGGAAAGGAATAAGAGGAGGAGGAGGGCGAAGAGGAGGGAGAGGGAGAGGAATAGGAGGAGGAAGAAGGAGAATGAGGAGGAGGGGGAGGATGTGTGAGGGAGATGAGGAGGAGGAAGAGGGAGATGAAGAGGAAGAGGAGGAGGAGGAAGATGAATGAGAAGGAGGAGGAGGAAGGGGAGGAAGAGGAGGAAGAGGGAGATGAAGAGGAGGAGGAGGAAGAGGAATAGGGCGAGGAGGAGGAGGAAGGGAAGGAAGAGGAGGAAGAGGATTAGGGCGAGGAGGAGGAGGAAGGGAAGGAAGAGGAGGAAGAGGAATAGGGCGAGGAGGGGTGGAAAGAAAATGCAGCGAGAAATAGAATGGAAAGAAGCCCTGGTTAGCAAAAACTGCAGCAAAGATGATGAGGGAGAATGGTCATGTGTTCATCAAATATATGAAATCAAGGAAATACGAAGAACAGAATACAGTTGGCAGAGGAGAAACGATTAAGGGCTAATTGGCAGATTCCCTTGAGGCTTAATTCCACGAAGTTCGAGCGTTTTCAAAGACATTGTATTATTTATGGGTGAGTTCTCTTTACTAGTAGTAGCCACTAACTGATCCCCTTTGAAGCGTTATGTTTGTCAATAAGTTCGCCGTCCTTCCTTTTGTCATTTCATAGCGCGAATTAACTCTTACCGACAAGTATTTTTAACCAAAGCGATTCAACTTTGTTGGTAAATTACGTATCTTTGTTAAAGATTTGATTTTGTAGGTGAGTGAGCTTTGCCGCAAGTGCCATAGTCTCAGTGATAAGAGCTAATTTATCTTTACTAGTGAGCTGGCATGGTCGCCAGTGTCGTGACACGCCGCTCAGATGTCGCGAGTTCGCGCCTCCCCCAAGGCGATGAAAAATCACTGGCTCTGTATCGAGATCAGTTACTGCCTCAGTGTGGGGTCTGCTGCGGTGGGAGGTTGGAACCAACGTTCTTTGGAAGCTTGAATTTCAAGTCAGTGACCCCTTTGGTGCGCGTGTTCCCTGTGAGTAGGTTTCATCTGCTGAAATGATAATAAATAATAATGATAATAATGATAAAAAATAATGCCATCTTAATTGAAATGGAGACTTCGTGTGAGTTTCCCTTTACAAGTCAAAATCTTAAAACTAGGAGATTAAAGTTTTATATCTCCTTGTAAGTAATGAAAATATCCAGAATTGTGGGAGACTGTACTGTGGTTACGGTAGGTCAAACTAGCGTGACACCCAAATAAATAATGGCTGGCGATCATAAGCCATTTTTTATAGACTGTGTGTCGCTCTGACTGTTAGGCATTTGCTGGTCTGGTGCAAAGTCTTGTGGTTCACTGAAGTCGATATCTCTCCAAGGCTCTTGCTGAGAATGCCGGGTAAATCCTTGACAGGATTCTCAAGAAGACTGTGACACATGGTGCAAGAGGTATTTTCAGATTCATCTCATGAACTGGTCTTCTGGAAAAAGATCCGTTTCGTCGTGTTTTATTAAATTTCTTTGGGTTTGAACTAAATCAGTTTCGAGTAATCGTTTTTTTTAACAAATGAATAGGTGTCAGCGACCTTTTGACGTCGCGAAGCCAGAGATCATTAAATCAGTCAATATTAGTGTTTTGTCTTTGTGAGTGATTCGACTCACTGAAGCCCGTCCTTGTTTGAAGTGGCATAGCTTTGGTAGAAACTGCTAGTAAGCTATTTACTTTTGTTTGTAAATGGATTAGCTTTGTTAGTGACAGATCTCTGTACCTGATATTACTTCCCTTCGTTAGAATCGTATCTTTGTGAATAACTGAATATTGTTAGTAAGTGTGTGTATATATATATATATATATATATATATATATATATATATATATATATATATATATATATATATATATATGTATATGCATGTATGTATGTATGTATGTATATATATATATATATATATATATATATATATATATATATATATATTATTATTTATTTATTATATATGTATATGCATGTATGTATGTATGTATGTATGTATATACATGTATGTATGTATATATATTTATATATATATAATTAGTATGTATTATGTATGTATGTATGTATATATATAAATATATATATATATATATATATATATATATATATATATATTTATATATGTATATGCATGTATGTATATATATATATATATATATATATATATATATATATATATATATATATATATATATATATATATATATCTTTGCTATTAAAAGCAACTCAGGGACATATACAGTGATTTTAATACAAAAGACACCAATTTATAGGATTTCTATGACACAGGTAATGGCCCTTTTGGCAACTAAGCCCAGGGCTTCCTGCAATCTCGTCCTCAGTGGAGATCGATGAAAATTCACTGACCGAATGACCCTTTTTTCAATTTTTCTTTTTTAACCAGTGGCTGGAAGCGCCATCTAATCTCACTTGCCTTTGGCGCCGGTTAAAAAGAATGTGTGTGGAATTGCGTTGACCACTTGGTCCCGCTTTTGACTGAGCAGGCCAACGTATGAGGAATGGTAGCGCTTTCTTTTTGACCCTCTCAACGCTAATCATCTGCGTGCGCGAGGGTGCGCAAAATACAGTGACCAAGTGACCGTCTTTTTTGATCGTTTGATCGCCATGTTTGACAGCTAAACACACTACCACTGCCTGCCGCTTGTTTAACCGTCACTGGCCGCTTGCCTTTACCGCCCGCCCGTCCTCTTAACCGCACCGCAAATCTGCTCGGCCTGTTAGTGCGACATGGAAAATCTCTGATATATATAATCACGCACTTGCCTGCATTTCATTATGCTTGCCAGAGGGGGGAGGGGGCAGGGAGTTGGGAAGGGGAAGGGATTCCTTTTGCTCAATTAGTTCTCTATTTTCCAAATCCTCTTGATGCACCGGTTCATTAACAGAGGATAAGGTCGGGGGCTCAGCCCCCAAATGTCATAGGGCAGTTTTGCATCGGGTCAACGTGAAACCGAAAGAGTGAGGGAGGGAGTGAAGGGAGGAAGGAGAGAGGGAGGAAGTAGGAAAGGGAAGAGGAGGAGGAGGAGGAGGAAATGTTGGAGTTTAATCAAGTAACAATTGATTTGCATTGGAGATTGGCTGGGACGCGGGAGTGTTTAATTGGCGGGCTAGGACACAGGAGCATTTGATTGGGGGGCTAGGACACACGAGTGTTTAATTGGGGCTAGGACATAGGAGTATTTTGATTGGGGCTTAGGACACAGGAGTATTTGACTGGGGGCTAGGACACAGGAGTATTTGACTGGGGCTAGGACACAGGAATATTTGATCGGGGTGCTAGGACACAGGAGTATTTGGCTGGGGGCTGGGACACAGGAGTTTTTGATTTGGGGGCCTAGGACACAGGGGTATTTGATTTGAGGCTAGGACACATTTGGGGGGCTAGGACACAGGGGTATTTAATTGGGGGCTAGGACACAGGAGTATTTGATTTGGGAGCTAGGACACAGGAGTATTTTTATTGGGGGCTAGGACACAGGAGTATTTGATTGGGGGCTAGGACACAGGAGTATTTGATTGGGGGACTAGGACACAGGAGTATTTGATCGGGGCTGGGGACAGGAGTATTGTTGATTGGTGGCTGGGACACAGGAGGTATTTGATTGAGAGCTGAGACACAGGAGTATTTAACTCCGAGGGGCTATGGCTGGGAGTATTTGATTGGGGCCTGGAACATGGGGGTGTTTGATTGGGTGGGTTCCTTGTTTTGCACCCTGCTTCACTTGACATCATGCTTGCTTGGGTTACTTTTATCTTGATTATCAGAGTCCCTGTGGGTTGATTATTCTCGGTTATATGAGTTTTGGCTGATTATTCTCGATGATGTGAGAGTCTGGCTGAATACTCTTGATTAAAAGTATTGCTTGCTTTCAGTTTTTCTGTAAAATAAAAAACAACCCCCAGAGTGGCTTTGTCTCCGTCACACTTTTCTGTCCACGCCCCAGATGATAAAACTGCTTTAGGCTAGAGGCCCTGCAAATTCGTATGTTGATCATGCACCCTCAATCATCAAACAGCACACCAGTGCAACCCTCTAGCCTCGTAGTTTTTATTTCATATAGGTTAAAGTTAAGCCTGAACAATCGTGCTTCTGGCAGCGATATGGGATATGCCACCACCGGACCGTGGTTAAAGTTTCATGGGGTCCGGCTCATATAGCCTTAAAAGCGAGACCACCGTTCTTTCTTTCTTTATTCCTTTCAGCCTTTTTCAAACATCTCCCTTTTAAGCGGATGTACCTTTTTACGTCACTTCACATGAGCGCTTAATTATTACCTGCGACAATGCTTCGTCTAGTTTGGTGAGTATCAACTACGTTTGAAGAAAGTGCTGCTATGTATTAGATGTGAACTGAGATAGAATTTTGGCCCAAACATGCCAAACACTGGGACCTATGGTCATTCAGGGGCTGAAACGGAAATTGACAGTAAGAGGTTTTGAAAGAGTGTAACCAGGAAAACCTCAAATCAATTGTTAGGAATCAATTGTTAGGGAGGTAGAAGATGGAAGAAAGAGAATAGAAAGGGAGGAGTTTAGTAAAGGAACGAAAGGGTTGCAGCTGAGGGGCCGAAGGGACGCTGGAAAGAGCAAAGCAAGCAAGAGCCTACAGGTGCACCGCAGACACTACTCCCCACTGACGGCACTGCCCTACTGCACCAACCTCACGTGAAGTGCCAGCCTAGGTGTATGTGGGTGCGGCAACCTCGGAAGTGCCATGCAGGGTGCAGCACCCCTCAGGAAGTGCTGTAGTGTCAGCCCAACCTCACGGAAGTGCTGCAGGTCAAGCAACCTCACGGCGTGTGCAGTACAGCAACCTCACGGAAGTGCCTATACGGTGCAGCAACCTGAAGAGGTGTGTATGTAGGTCCCAGCAGCTACTCACGGAAGTCTTGCATGGGTGCAAGCACGGAAGTGCTATGCAGGTCCAACGCAGCAACTACACAAAGAGTACTATGTGTCCAGCAACCTCACCCCGGGTACCGGACCAGTAACCCCTCACGGAAGTGCTATGCAGGTGCAGCAACCTCACGGAAGTGCTATGTAGGTGCAGCAACCTCACGAAAGGTTTGCTGTGTATATAGGACCAGCAACCTCTGCGGACTGTGTGGGTCCAGCAACCGCTGGAAGTGCCACAGGTCAGCAACCTCACGGAGTGCCTTGCAGTCCACCAAACCTGCGAGAAGTGCTATATGGGTCCAGCAACCTCGCTATTTCATGCTTACTGAAAACTGCGAGAGGGAAGAGGTATGTAAATTAATTACAGTTACACGCACACACATACACTCACAAACAAACGCTCACTCACACGCTTGTGTATATATTTACCTTTGTACAAAGACTCCACAAAACAAATTGTGTGTGTTTGTGCTAAGCGCGTTATTCCGCTGATGATTATTTTATGTTAGACTAACAAATGGCTTTTGGGCATATTTTATTCAGGGGCCTCATCCTTGATTCAACAATTAAAGGGAAAACAGAGCATTGGCTGTTCCTCTCTCTCTCTCTCTCTCTCTCTCTCTCTCTCTCTCTCACACACACACAAAAACACAGTACTTACGTATATTAGGAGAATACTGAACAAAGGGAGCAAGTATGAAAAATAGAATATTATAGAGGAGAAATTAAGTAAAAAGAGAGAAAGAAGTTTGACAAAATAAGTATGAAGAAAATAAGTCACAAATGAAACGAATATAAAATAGTTGTCAAAAGAGCTTAACGACAGCGACGTATAATTATTTATTAATGGAAAAGAGTCTTAAATCTGATTTACTGATGGAAGAGTGAAAAGAATAGTTCAGTGTTTACTTATAGAGACATAAATAAAATAACAAAAGAAGTACGAGTAATGTTACAAGGTGATGATAGAATTTGAGAATATGGATAGGAATTAGTTTTACTTTGTTGGACTGATAAAAAGAGGAGTGAATGAAAGTGAAAGATTTTTAATTAATAAAAAATGAAAATCAGGTATTAGTTATATATATATAATATATATATATATATATTATATATATATATATATATATATATATATATATATATATATATATATATATATATATATATATATATATATATATATATATATATATTATCAGAGGCCAGTGACGATTGGTTTTTTTTTTGTCTTCAAAGGGAAAGCGAACTGGTGCCTCGTGGAAATCACTAACGAGTATCAACCAGACTGTGGAATTCTCTTGCCTTCCTATGTGCTCCTGCATCAGTTACGTAACCTGTCTTTTCAATAGGAAAATTTTACATCACCAGAGAAGAGAAGTTCGATATTTTACATTGTATTTTCTTTATAGGAAAGGGAATTGATATGTAGAGTTGCGCTGACGTTTCTTCCGCGCAATCAAGTTTTCTGTACGTCTTTATAATCAAGGCCACCGGCTCCCAGAAGATCTATCCCTTCGGTGGTCACGATCACTGCTGTATGAGCCGCAGTCCATGAAACTATAAAAACACGCCCCGGTGGTGGCCTGGCTATATCGTTACCGGACGCACGATTAGGCTAAATTTAACGTTAATTCAAATAAACCACTGAGGCTAGAGGGCTGCAGTGGGTATGTTTGATAATTGGAGGTAGATGATCAACATACCAATTTGCAGCCCTCTAAGCCTCAGTAGTTTTAAGATCTGGTGCCGGACAGAAAAATGCGGACGGACAGACAAAGCCGGCACAATAGTTTTCGTTTCAGAAAACTAAAAAAAAGGTAAATAACAAAAGAAGAGAAGAATAAAAAAAAGATTATGCAAAGGAAAACAATCATTGGGAATCGTCCCTCATCGATTTGATGACCGGAATTGTGAGTACAGAAGTGTTATCCCCATTTCATTTTCCATAGATGATGTCGGTCACTGGGCCTCTCGGAAAATAAAACTCCAAAACAAGGGAAACAAGAGAGAGAGAGAGAGAGAGAGAAAGAGAGAAAGCTAACGCGAGGAAGATTCAAAAGGCAACGGGGGTAAGGAAATAAAAAAAGTAAAAAGGGTCTGGAAAAGAAAGAAAGCATGGAAAAACCTTCAACGTCGATGGAGAGAGAGAGAGAGAGAGAGAGAGGCAGGAGGAGGAGGAGGAGGAGGAGGAGGAAGGAAGGGAGGGGAAATGGACGGACTTGTTTTATGTGAGCTGGAGCTGGAAAAGTGTATGGAAGGAAAAGAAAATAAACTGAAAGAAAATAGATAAAAGGGAAATGCCAAAAATAGAGCGAGTCTGTTGAGGGGCGTCGAAGGGACGATGGTTTCTCTCTCTCTCTCTCTCTCTCTCTCTCTCTCTCTCTCTCTCTGCTATCTTCTTCTATCTTCTTCCTCTCCTTCTCCTTCTCCTCTCATATTTTGTGTCGTTTCATGAAATTCAATTAGATAAATTGCCTTTGGTATTTTTTCCCAGTCATCTAATACGCCATTTCTCAGGGTTGTCTTAATTTCA
The DNA here is from genome assembly GCF_040412425.1 of Macrobrachium rosenbergii. Classification (NCBI taxonomy): domain Eukaryota; kingdom Metazoa; phylum Arthropoda; class Malacostraca; order Decapoda; family Palaemonidae; genus Macrobrachium; species Macrobrachium rosenbergii. The sequence continues at coordinate 28,328,322 of NC_089742.1, read as the reverse complement.
GTTCTTTACTGCCCGGGAAGGGAAGACAGTGCCAAGCCACCAGACTCGAATGGCCTACGACACACACACACACACACACCGTCTTTTTTCGGAAGTAAATATGTGTAATTTCCACCTCTTTTGCTTCTCCGAGGATTCTTCTTTTCCTCCCTCTTCTTCTTCTTCTTCTTTTCTTTCTTTTAGAAGATTTTCGACGTCGAGCATCAGAAGCAACAGTAACCTTGTCTTGGCTTCAGTTATTCCAGCAATTGTTCTTCTTCTTCTTCTTCTTCTAAGCCTCTGAAGTCTCGCAACCACTCGGCTTTTCCTCCTGCGATTCGATCGAGGCTGGTTTCTTTCGAAAACGCCAATTACTCAATATACTGTAAACTAATAACTGATCCCCACACATTGCATCCATATTCCACCAACTGCCGTCAATATGCGGCGCCCTGGGAACTATGCCGAGGATCCTGCCTCGGGGAAACGACCTTCAATTCACCTGCCAATAGAAGCTATAATTGCAAAAGTCTGGGTCGGGTTTAGGGCATTCCGACCTCGCCCCAACAGAGCAACGGAGAAGCTCTGCTTACAGAGGCTTGGGACGAGAGGAGTTAGAGACGCCCCGGAGAGGGGCTGGGGACGGGGAAACAAGTGAAGGGTGAACCTAACTTTATCGTTATTGGTAAAGGATCAAGCGGTGCTCTCTATTAAAGGATTGGGTCCTATGGATGCTGTTCGATTTCTTTTTAGAGTCTTCTCCACTGTTAGTTAGATTATATAGAAGCTGCTTTGTAGCTAAAATGGAAATATTATAATATATAAAATTCCGTATAAATTAGATAAACAGCACAATCAATGGCCGTGTCGTATTCCACTCGCGAAATGATTTATCGGAATGATTTCAAAATCAAATGATTCAATTTTGATTTTGAGTGATTCATAGGAATAATTTCGGATTCTAATGACGATTTGATTTTTAATATCAAATAATTCATAGTAATAATTTCAAATTTGAATGACGAATTCAGTTTGATTTTAAATGGTTAATAATAATAATTTCAAAATCAAATTATTCAATTTTGATTCTGAATGATTCGTAGGAATAATTTCGGATTCAAATGACGGTTTGATTTTTAATGTCAAAAATAATTCATGGCAATAACTTCAAATTCAAATGACGAATTCAATTTTGACTTGAAATGATTCATAATGATAATTTCAAAATCAAATAACGATTTGATTTTTAATTTCAAATAATTCCTGTTTTTATTTTAAATGATTCATAATAATAATTTCAAAATCAAATGACGATTTGATTTTTAATTTCAGATAATTCATAGCAATAACTTCAAATTCAAATGACGAATTAAAATTTTGATTCTACAGTAGGCAAAGTCAAGCCTTTTAATAATTTTAGAAGGGAAAAGAGTGAAGATATTAAAAGTAAAACTTTCTCTCCATTTTACAGATATATAAAATATATAAACTTTTCTCTATATTTTATATATATATATATATATATATATATATATATATATATATATATATATATATATATATATATATATATATAATATAGGGCTGGGTGGCAAAACCTATTTATATATAATTAGGGCAGCAAAGCCTTTTATTTAACAGCAGAGAGAGAGAGAGAGAGAGAGAGAGAGAAGAGGAGTGTGAGTGTGATTATCAAATGTCTTTATTCTTTAAAAAAATATGTCAGGTGTTACATCATTCATTTGTGACCCGAGGAATGTAAGTCTATTGTTCGTAATGAAAGTAACGTACAGAATCTCTCTCTCTCTCTCTCTCTCTCTCTCTCTCTCTCTCTCTCTCTCTCTCTCTCTCTCTATCTGAGCGAACCCATTATGTACAACAGGATTTTCACACTGGTGACTATGCAAGGAAAATCCTTATCTAAGTTAATATTACAGTTGAAATGAATTCTTTAGTATGGAGTGGAAGAATATGAGCTGCCCAACGCACTGTTGTAGGGATGAGGTTGCTGGCCACACACCCTTTTCCTGACCCCAGCTGACTGACATAGTACACATACAGAATTGGGCTGACTGATGGGCGGTTGCAGGCTGGGATCGAACCTGGGAAAATGCTGCGGCAGTAATTATATATATATATATATATATATATATATATATATATATATATATATATATATATATATATATATATATATATAACAATCTCTTTATATGTGTGTGTGTGTTAATGAATTATCATATATATGTTATATGTAAATAATTTAATATATATATATGTATATATAATATATATATATATATATATATATATATATATATATATATATATATATATATATATATATATATATATATATATATATATAATTTAATTTAAATGGGAGGCAACAAAGCGTTCGAACAGAAAGGACCTTAATACCTTGGAAACAAAATTCAACTACCTGCAAGAAAAAGGTAAATATTTTGGTACATATAACGAATTAGCGTTCTACTGAAGAGTCTATGAAATTATAGATATTTTCCACACTTTGGTATAGATATTATTTATATAAATCTGCTTTATAAATTTTTTTTAGTTTATTTAATTTTATTACGGTGTCAGTAACTTAGATATTGTGACGCCAGTTTTAGTAACCATAATTCAGTCAATCAGTAAACATTTCGGCGTCTTCCGGCAATGTCTGATCTACTGTTTGTCTTTAGAACTGCATAACTGTTGACTTTGTGTAGTAAGACCAGCCTCAGAATATCTGAAGTGTCATTGCAGTAGGTTGCTGGATACTTACAGTCTTAAAATGCACTGAACGGATGATGCAATTCTTGTTGTAATCGAGAGGGCTGTGTGTGTCAGGCTTAAGAATTCTAAGGCTTAATTGAGTTGCCAGTCTCCAGAAGTTTCATACCCAACTTACCGCGACGTCAGGAGACTGGCAAATCAATTAAGCCTTAGAATTCTGGATTAGCCAGTCACTAAATAGTGTAGTCATTTAGGTATAAAGCTGAACTAAGGCAGGGATTAATAGATTTGCCAATCTCTAAATGGTGCTGTCATTCAGGTATGATGTTGAACTAACACAAGGATTAATAGATTACCCGATCTCTAAACGTTGTCGCCATTTAGGTATAAGTTTGAACTAAGACAAGGATTAATAGATTAGCCAATCTTTAAACGGTGTTGTCATTCCGGTGAAGTTGAAATAAGTCAGGGATCAATAGATTAGCCAATCTCTAAACGGTGTTGCCATTTAGGTATCAGGTTGAACTAAGACAAGTATCAATAGATTAGCCAATCTTTAAACAGTGTAGTCATTCAGGTGAGGTTGAAATAAGGCAAGGATCAATAGATTAGCCAATCTCTAAACGGTATTGCTATTTAGATATGAGGTTGAACTAAACGGTGTTAAATTTCATTATCATGTAGGTTTAAGGCGGAAAGAAACAAGCCTTAATGGATTATAAAATCTCTAAATTTTTTTGTCCTTTAGACCTAAGGCTGAAGCTCAGATAAGCATCAAAGGATTAGCTAATCTATTAAACGTTGCTTTCATTTGGTTGTAAGGGACAACTAAAGCAACGGTTAATTGATTAGCCGAGCTCTTAGTGTTGTAATTTAGGCAAGAGTGAATTATGTCAAGGTTTAAAGGAGTAGCCAATCCTTTGAATACTATTGTTGTTAGGTGACAGGCTTAGCTAACTGGAGTCTTAAAAGATTAGCTAATCCATAACTGATTTCCTTTAGGTATAAGGCTGAATGACGACAATGCCTAGTTGATTAGCCAATCACATTTCATATCCCACAGATAATAATGTACTAATTCTGTTATAGTGGAAAGCTGCGAAAACTGGTGAAATTATCTCTGTACTAAAACGGTCCAACCGAGATAGGGACAAGAGAAATATGATTTTAAAGTGTCTAGAGGTATATCGTTCCTGCCAACGCTCCAAAGAGGACAGTCCAAAGTTATACTGTGTAAAAGCTCAAACTAAAAATATGGGAGAAATGTAAAATAATGGAAGTGAAAGATTTGGCAAAAAGCGGACCAGTGATTCAGAATATGGTGAAGATTTGATTGAGAGAAATGGTATCAAACACATGAAACATTCCTTTGGGTGTCTTCGAGAAAAGTATCTTTTTTTAATAATAATAATAATAATAATAATAATAATAATAATAATAATAATAACAACAACACTGTGGTCTCTTTTTCCATGTAGCGTCGTTTCCTCATGAATTTAATATTTAATCAGGTCAGGAAAGTCCTAAAATAAGTTAATATTAACCAAGTCTGGAAAAGCCTCATCATCAGATAAATATTTTCTGTTAGGTTTAATTCACCATTATGTTATCGAATGTATATAAATATATGCATAATATTTATACATATATATGCATATATAATATATATACATATATATTATATATAATGTATATATATTTATGTGTGTAAATGTATGCACATATTAAAAAGAGAAAATCGCGTGCGCATTTGAAATTAGTTTGTGTTTATATATACCGACATGCGCAATGATAATATTACTTGTCGACATCTTTTAAACTTTCAATTTCAATTTCAGAACTTGAAGGTGTATCTCTTCAAAATAAACTTTGCTTATCAAACCGAACCCCAGTGTGGTGACATTCCCTTCCTGAAACAATTTGGTAAACGAACAGTAACTAATAAACAAGTAATAACTGAAATTAATAGCCATTATGATAACACAAACCTTTACCGCACGACAGCCGTAGAATTTTATCCGTTTGTAAAGCTTTATTAAAGCCGCACAGTTCCACCAATCAGGCTGCTCACTTTAGCCCGCCTCAGGTCTCCCTCCGACCCGTTGCAAGTCCAGAGAGAGAGAGAGAGAGAGAGAGAGAGAGAGGCTGGCAATCACTTTGATACCCGGTATGAAAATGAAGAGTATTTTACGTTATTCGCGATTTACCTAGTTTTGCTCAGTTATGTAAGCGAGAGTATCTGGTGGGATCTCTCTCTCTCTCTCTCTCTCTCTCTCTCTCTCTCTCTCTCTCTCTCTCTCCTTTCGCTCTCATAGGCCGGAAATCACTTTGATACCCGTTATGAAAATGACGAGTATTTTCCGCTATTTGTGATTTACTTCGTCTTGTTTAGTTATATAACCGAAAGTACCTGGTGGCCCCCCACCCCCCTCTCTCTCTCTCTCTCTCTCTCTCTCTCTCTCTCTCTCTCTCTCAGGCTGGAAATCACTTTAATAGCCGTTATGAAAATGACGCTGCTCGTGATTTACTTAGTTTAATTTAGTTATGTAAGCGAAAGTATCTGGTGGCCTCTCTCTCTCTCTCTCTGTTTCTCCTTTCTCTCTCTCTCTCTCTCTCTCTCTCTCATGTCGTCAGAGAGGGCTCCCCAGTTCCGGCATCCAGTGGAAGGGAGTTTATGGAGCGCTGTTGGAAAGTGTAACAAGTGGGGGCTTCGTGACCTCGGGTTTTAGGGCACCTGATTTTTTTTTTTTCATTGAACGTCATTTTTTTTTTTTTTGCAAATTCATGTCAGAGAAGGTTTTTTTTATTTATTTTTTGGGGGGGCCAAAAAATTAAACAGAATGATAATCGCAGGTATTCTGCCGCTGTGGGGTGAGCGTAAGTACCACTGAATGTCATTTTTTTTATTGAATTTCTTTTTTTTTTTTATGTGCAAATTCGTGTCAGAGGCTTTTTTTTTTATTTGTTTGTTTCGTGTTTTTATTTTCTTTTTGCTTTGTTTACCAAAAAATAAAATAGAATTATAATTGCCAGCACGCCGCTGTGGGGTGAACGTAAGAACCATTGACTGTCATTTCATTTTTTTTTTTTTTGCAAATTCATGTCAGAGATATATTTCTATTGCTTTTTTTTTTTTGAAAAAAGAAAAACAATGAATACTCGCAAGCACGCCGTTGTGGCGTGAACGTGAAGTACTCAAGTAGGCATACTTTACACACATAACACGGGAGTGTGCGTTTCTCTCTCTCTCTCTCTCTCTCTCTCTCTCTCTCTCTCTCTCTCTACCGTCGCACTAATAAGAGCAGGCGGGATTCTGGGAGAGAAGAAGAAGTGAAGAGAAGGTGAGAGAGAGAGAGAAAAGGCACGCGCTTGCAATGTTAACAAACAGGCAGGCCGAGTGGCAGACAAACTATATAGGAAACGGCTCACTAGAGAGAGAGAGCGAGCGAGAGAGAGATAGTGCTGCCCATACGCACACGGAAATACACACACACACATACACACACACGTACACATAGGAATACACATGTACACTCATACGGCTGGCAGCGCCGTCTTCAGTCGTCGGCAACAATCGCATACATTAGGATTTTATTATAGAAGCGAAAATGCAAATAATAAAAATAAAGAAGAAGGGGAAGAAGAAGAAGAAGGAGGAGGAGGAGGAGGAGGAGGAGGAGGAGAGGAGGAGGAGGAGAATAAGATGAGACATTCATTCTGATATATATAATAATATTTGCCTTTAAGCATTAAAGTGGAGTGATGGCGGATGAGAGGAAAAGACGAATTTTGACGTGACCTGAAGTGAGGTAGAAGAGACAGACATGAGGGAACGAATTATTTATTGCCTTTCGTCCAGTTTTTTTTTCGGGTGGGTTACACACTATTCTGTGTCACTTTAAAAGTTTTTTTTTTTATAATGTGATTAGTGTAATGCTTTTTTTTCACTCAGTCATAATTACACTCACGCACAGACGTACATAAATATATACATACATACATGCAAACATCTTACATACATACATACAGTACATATAGAATATATATATATATATGTATATATAGATATATATATTTATATTTATATTATATATTTATATTATATGCTCATATATATATATATATATATATATAATATAGGTGTGTGTGTGTGTGTGTGTAAAATTGTGCGCGCTTGCCGCAAGGGCAAGGGGTGGGTAGAGAGGCTTTTTGTGACCCGACTTAAAAATATTGCTCATGCTATAAAACTTTCTTGCTGTAGACTGTGATTCATTGTCAAAAACCTGCCGCCATTTTATTTTTGTTTAAAATTTTGTTCCAAATATTTCTTTCTCTTTCCTTTTTCTTTCCCTTTTGCCCTTTTCTGAATTCTCTCGTCCTTTTGCCTCGCTTTCGGTTAACTTTCTGTCATTCACACCATTTTTTTTTTTTTTTCTTTTCTTTTTACTTTCCTTGTTAGTTCGTGCACGTTTTTTAATGCAGGATTTTTAATACTTTTATTCTTCTTCCCTATATATATATATATATAGATATATATATATATATATATATATATACATATATATATGTATATATACAGTGATGTAGTTCACTATGAACAGGAAGAACAATACTAAGGAAGAAAGAAAAAACAGTTTTATTTTATCCCAACAGTTTTGCTTTTTATCAGACTTTTTCTGGGGAACTTGATTGCCAGACATTTACTCCATAAAGGTGTCAAGCAAATCCTTCATACAGGCATCAGACAGTACACCATACAGGTGTCACACAAATGCCCCATACAGGTGTCAAAAAAATACTCCACACAGGTGTCACACAAATGCTTCATACGGGCGTTAATAAAATGCTCCACACAGGTGTCAAAACAAATACTCCTTACAAGTGCCAAATATATACCCCATACTGGTGTCAAACAAATGCTCCATACATACGTTAAAAGAATGCCCCGTACAGGTATCAAAACAAATACTCCATACAGGTGTCACACAAATGCTTCATACAGGTGTCACACTAATGCTTCATACAGGTGTCACACTAATGCTTCCAGGTGCTGAATGCTGTTAAAACAAATCCATTCATTTGTCCATACCCATGGTGTTAAAACAAACACTCCATGCAGCTGCCAAACAAATGCTCTTTGCAGATGTCAAAACAAATACTCTGCACAGGTGTCAAAACAAACATCGACACAAGTGCCAAAACACATGTGTCGAAACAAATACTCCACACAGGTGTCAAAACAAATACTCCATACAGATTTCAAAGAAATCCTCCATACAGGTATTAAGCAAATGTTCCATACAGGTGCCAAACATATACTCTATACAGGCGTCAAAACAAATGCTCCATTCAGTTGTCAAAACAAATATTCCATACAGGTGTCAAAACAAACACACCATGCAGCTGCCAAACAAATGCTTCATGCAGATGTCAAAACAAATACTCGGCACAGGTGTCAAAACAAACACTCGACATAAGTGTCAAAACCAACACTCGACACAGGTGTCAAAACAAATACTCCATACAGATTTCAAATAAATCCTCCAGACAGGTACCACACAGGCGCCAAACATATACTCCACACGTGTCAAAACAAATGCCCCACACATCGACCAAACAAATGCTCAGTTCCAGCAGACTGCAGAGCACAATAGACTCGGCAGCCATTGCACAAAGAACCTTCCTTTGAGAGTCGAAGCAGAAATAAACCAAAACGGACAGTCCAGAGCCGAAGCAAAGGTCACCTCGTATAAATAGCACGATGGGAATAGCCCGGGTTCATTCAACTATTCATGATGATCTGCTGATCAAAATAATTGATGCTGGACCCCTTCTCTCATGCTTAATTCGGGGTTGATTAGTGCCCACGCAGGAGGCGAGGGCTTGGGTGGGTGGAAGGGTGGGTGGAGGGGAGGAGGGTGAGGGGGAAGGACATTGTCATGTTATAATGATGAGTTGTGATGTTCAATAACAACGGAGATACGGTGAAGAGGAAGGTGAAAAAGCGAGGTACACTTCAAAAGGTCATTTACTTTGATGACAGTAATTGAGTACCTTTATACAGGTGCTGTCTGCAGGTAGAAGATGCAATAAAGATGGCAAGGGAGGATACCTGTATAGATGCGCTTTCTGTAACGTCTATACAGACACATGAAGTAAAATATACAGGAGATTTATATAGGCAGGCCAGGCAAAAATAATGGAGTCTTGTTTAGTTTCTTGGCTCTTACTCCTTAGTGTCAAATGAATAATGCGGTGAAAGACCTCTCTCTCTCTCTCTCTCTCTCTCTCTCTCTCTCTCTCTCTCTCTCTCTCTCTCTCTCTCTCTCAATTTATGTGCGAGCTAAAATCTAGGTTAGGAAATAACGGTTTTCAAATGATTCCATTTTGCCTCGGTATACAAAATGATTTCCACAGTTACTCGTAACTACAAGGTTAAGGATTAGGTCACAATTCGCTAAATTCGTTTTCATCCCTTTTGTGCAAAGTAAGTCCCAAAGCAGACTTCACTGAAAAAGGACTTAAAAACAATTAAAGAATGCGCCGAAGTTTCTTCGGCTCAATCGAGTTTTCTGTACAGCCGCTACAACGTATAATCAAGCCACCGAAAATAGATCTATCTTTCGGTGGTCCCGGTATAAAGCCCATGAAACTTTAACCACGGTCGGGTGGTGGCCTGTCCTATATCGTTGCCAGAAGCACGATTATGGCTAACTTTAACCTTGAATAAAATCAAAACTACTGAGGCTAGAGGGCTGCAATTTGGTATGTTTGATGATTGGTGGGTGGATGATCAACATACCAATTTGCAGCTCTCTAGCCTCAGTAATTTTTAAGATCTGAGGGCGGACAGAAAAAGTGCGGACAGAAAAAAGTGCGGACGGACAGACAAAGCCGACACAATAGTTTTCTTTTACAGAAAACTAAAAAAGGAGACTTCAGTGAACATTTCGCCCATGCAGTTACTACAAATAAAAGCTGACCTCTAACTCTGACTAAGGAACAATGATGTACAACCATTTGCATGAGAAAAGATATTCCAGACTTTTTGTATAATTTTGAGAATTTCTGCCAAAACAGAAACGAAACAAAAGGATGTATGAGCATCCCAGGGTCAGTGAGTCTCTCTCTCTCTCTCTCTCTCTCTCTCTCTCTCTCTCTCTCTCTCTCTCTCTCTCTCCAAGGCCGCGTTACTAGAAATACTCTATTGAACAGAAAGAGTATTCAGAGGCTTCAGTGTGTTTTGTACGTGTTTATTTGTGGCACACTTCGGGAGAAAGGTCTGAACGATAATGGATGCCTTCACAGGGCTGAAGACTGAAGGTTTCAAGCATTGTCTGACAGTGAATTGGAAGTGCAGGAGTGAAGGACAGTTGAAAGGTCAATGAGTGAATGGTACAGGGGATTAATGAGTGAAGAGTGTAGGACTATTGAAAGGTTAATGAGTGGATGGTACAGGGGATTAATGAGTGAAGAGTGTAGGACTATTGAAAGGTTAATGAGTGGATGGTATAGGAGATTAAGGAGTGAAGAGTGTAGGACTATTGAAAGGTTAATGAGTGGATGGTATAGGAGATTAAGGAGTGAAGAGTGTAGGACTATTGAAAGTTAATGAGTGGATGGTAGGGATTAAGGAGGAAGAGTGGATTGAAAGGTTAATGGAGTGGATGGTATAGGAGATTAAGGAGGAAGAGTGTCTGTTAATGAATGGTTAATTAAAGTGGATGGTATATGGTATAGAAGAGGATAAAGGAATGAACTATTGTTGTTATCAGACTGAAATAAATTGATGGTAAGTTCTGATTCTGATTATCAGATTGGGCTTCAAGTTTTTTTAAATATTTGCTGAGAAAATAGATTGTTGCGGAGAAAATAGACTGTGCCAGATTACTTTTAAGCAAGGAAGTCTGCTGAGATTAGAAAGGAATATGTTGTTGGTCAGCTTAGATTTTGAGTTTCAGACTAGGCTTCAAGTTCTGATCTGCTGAAATAGACTATGCCAGACCACTTTTCATAAAGGATTTTCTCCAAGTTATTACTTAATAAGAACGCATGCTGATACAAGCCATTCTAAGTTGTATTATTTTTACCAAAATGATTTGGGCTAATTCTGCTCATGTTGTAAGATAGGTAAGTGAAGAATGCTATAACCTGAATGAATTCGCTTAAAGAGAGGCGAGCCCCAAATTAGCAAATATCAGTAGGCCTACATTACATAGAAAGTGAGTATAGGAATCCACATCACATATAGAGCACAGGAGTTTTAAAATTGAAATTACTTGTAAAGTGGATGTACAGTGAAACGATTAATTTATAGTCAAACAGGCGAAATGGAGAGAAGTAACTGGAGTTGTTTTAGACAAGAAAATGCCATTAAGGGTCAAAATGAAGATTTATAAGCAAGTTATCAGGCCACCTATTATATGCAGAAACTTAAATTAAGAGTGGAAAGAGGAGGACTGTTGGAAAGAACCGAGACGAGGTGGTGAGATGGATTGCTGGAATATCACTACTGGAAGGGAGGGAGAATCAAGATATAAGAAGAAAAGTGTTTATATGTAACGTACAGGGAAGGCTAGAGAAGCTCGTCAGAATACTATGGCCATGTAATAAGAAGAGAGGAGGTGGAACCAATCAGAGGAGCTAAGAACATGCCAGTGATGGGAGGGGAGGAGGTGGAGCCTCAGCGGATCAGATGGATGGATGTGGTGAGGAGAGATATGGGTGAGATGGAACTGGGGGAAGAAGAAGATGCAAGGAACAGAAATAGATGGAGGACGTTGACTCGAGCGGCCGACCCTGCTATACATTGGGACTAGTAAGGTCGAAAGAAGAAGAAGAATTGTGATTGTATTATTTTGTTTGTATTTATTTTGGGATAGTGACAAAAGTCTTTTCTTTGTCAAAATGCCATCGGTTCCTGTAATCATTAGAATACTTTCGAAATGATCATTTTTTATATTAAATTAATGTTTCATTAATAACATCACAGTATATTATGAATATGCAATTATTATATTCATAAATCTAGTCTTTTTTTGGTCAAACATCAAGCCAATTCCGAAGGTATATTTTACATAACTGGAAATAAATAATTATTAACTGTTTATAATCAACAGCTGTTTATACAGAGAAGAGACCGAGACAACCATGATTACCCAAAGCAAGCTAGGTCATTAATTCCTTGAACACAGGGGTAGTGAGAGAATTCCACATCCCAAAAGAAAAGGGTGAGAACTGAATGTAAATGTAAGTGTAAATGGGAATAGTGAAAAATTATCCAAAAATAAAGAAAAGAATAATTCCAGGTGTAACATAAGGTATGATATGACGAAATAAGCGAAATAAGAACAGCGAATAAAAAGAAGGTAGTTGATAATAACAAAAGTGAAAATATACACAGTGCATTCTCTAGATGAGTGCGTTGAACTGGCTCTCTCTCTGAGAGAGAGAGAGAGAGAGAGAGAGAGAGAGAGAGAGAGAGAGAGAGCCAGGGCTCCACTCCACATATTGATTTTGTGTTGGGTCCCGCGATATGCATTTTGTAGGCACTGTGTCCATGACAGAGAGAGAGAGAGAGAGAGAGAGAGAGAGAAGGCTGGGGCATAGGATAGGCGAATAGGGAAAATGGAATAAAAAGGGAGGTACAGAGAGAGAGAGAGAGAGAGAGAGAGAGAGAGAGAGAGAGAGACTAACGGAAAGTTGCAAGAGGAATGAAGGCAAGACTACGAGGCAAAAGGAAAAATTGGTGTGTACCCTACACTATTGGCTGACCCGTCCCCTCTGCCCCTGCCCCCGGGTAGTAGGTCATGGTGGTTTTTGGGTTTTGGGCGGTTGGGGGGGAGGTGAGGGGGAGGGTTGATGGATTTGGGAAGGGATGGGAAGGGGTAGAGGGTCGGGGGTTAGTGGTTGAAAGAGGAAGGCAGAGAAGAAGTGGAAATCAACGCTGATGAACGGAGACTTTTAAAAAAGTTTTGGGGTCCTGGCGAAATGCATTCTGAATGTGGACGGATTTATAGGGAAATAATAATGAATTAATGAGTGAAGATTCTCTTGCTGAGAGAGAGAGAGAGAGAGAGAGAGAGAGAGAGAGAGAGAGAGAGAGAGAGAGAGAGAGAGAGAGAGAGATCAGTTTTATAATCGCTGAAAATTATGTCGTTCATTGAAGCATTGGCGAGACCAATCCTTTAGGATTCAATATACCGCTTTGTAGAATAGTCTTTAGCTGGGTGAACAGAACTAACTAATATAAGCTTTGTGGCCTACAATCTAATAAAATAATACTTACAATATAACACGTTGCATTACGGTATCATGTGTATCTTTAACAGAGTATTTCCACTACAATAGAAAGAATAACCAATCTTGCAAATACAAGTTATTTCCCACTAGGAGATTTCTCTTAAGAACTTTCAGGTACACGGGAATAGCAACTTAGGTGCAGAGGCTAAATATTTTATAGTGTTCATTTGCAATAGCAGGAGTCTTACCTGAGATGTTCTTGCCTTGAGTATCTTGTCAAAATCTGTTTATTTGTGGAATTTAATCTTAGCCAAGGGCAGAAAGGTATTTCTCTTCCTTGGGGTGGAAAACTAGCATTTTAGAAATTGCGTACTTGTGTTTCTCTGGCAGAGATTTCCATGAGAAAAACATTTCTGAGGGGCAACTTGAAATGATTCTTTCCTTAACTTGATACCACTGAAAGTTCTGGATAATTGGGATGAACAAGGATCTGTTATGTAGTTCATTGTCCCCATTTTAAACTTGAAGAAAGGTACGCCATTGGTAAGAAGTCAGTTGTGAATTTCCTTGTTGTCCATTTTTTTTTTATTGTCTTGTAGTTCTCTGTGATATTCTCAATGGACCATTTTTATATCAGTATTTGTGGTCCTGTCTGACATATCACGTGAGTTCATAAATGATTTTCCCGCTTTTCCTAGCTGTCTAGAACAGTTTTTCCAAGTGGTCTTTCTTGGTTTCAAAAGTGGTCCGTCTCGATATTCTGATGGTCCATATTGATATCCCCATTGGTACGTTTTAATTTTAGCAATGGTCCACTTTTTTTTCATACCGGTCCATTTTGATTTTTCCATTAGTTCTTTGTTCTTTTCAATCGAAGTACGGGGACAAGCAAAGAGTGAAAAGACGTTAAAATAAGCCTGAAACATATTACGTATTCCTTTGCGTCATTGAGCAGAATATCATTAGTTTCCTGCAAAGAATGGCGATTATATTTAGGTTTTTGTGTGATGCTGTAAAGCCAAATGTTTTTATCAGTGAATTTCTTCCGCTGAATAAAATTTCTTATTTTAAGCTTACGACACTTGTTATGGAAAAACTCAAGAAAACAAGTAAAAAATACAATCGAGCTTTCTGTACAGCCGCTACAGCGTATAATCAAGGCCACCGAAAATAGATCTATCTTTCGGTGGTCTCGGTATAATGCTGTATGAGCCGCGGTCTATGAAACTGTAACCACGGCCCGTAGTGACCTACCGTTTATCGTTGCCAGAAGCACGATTTTGGCTAACTTTAACCTTAAATAAAATAAAAAATACTGAGGCTAGAGGGCTGCAATTTGGTATGTTTGAGGATTGGAGGGTGAATGATCAAGATGCCAGTTTGCAGCCCTCTAGCCTCAGTAGATTTTAAGATCTGAGGGCGGACAGAAAAAAGTGCGGGCAGAAAAAAGTGCAGACGGACAGACAAAGCCAACGCAATAGTTTTCTTTTACAGAAATCTAAAAAAGGGAACTAGAAGAGTCAGTTTGTTACTCTCTCTCTCTCTCTCTCTCTCTCTCTCTTGGCACTGCGTTCTTGGACATATCGAGAAGGATATTGTAGAGTATAAGTTAGCATTTTATCAAATGAATCAAAACAGAAAATAGCCTGAATTCGAAATTCTGCAGTAAGTGTACAGACTTTATCTCGGGTTTTCAAAGGGAAGATTTCAGGAGTCCCAGTTGTTCAGGTGCCACAATTCTTTCACTATCTTTTTCCATGAGTGAGGAATAATCTGTGTGACACTTAGTTTCAGAAGGATGCAATATCACAGTAAAACTCCACTAGTGTTTCCCTGTATTATTCTGACATATTCCTTAATTGATATTTATTTTTGAGTTTATCGTTTGTTTCTCTCAATTTATTTGCCGCTTTCTTTCGATTTTACAGTAATTTTCTTCACGTTGCTTTTCTCTCTCTATTAATCTCATTCTTTTTCTTTATGCGTGAGCTTGCTTAGCAAGTTGATACCTATTT
>NC_089742.1:28283347-28308347 GCF_040412425.1 Macrobrachium rosenbergii | reverse complement strand
ATATATATATATATATATATATATTTTTTGTACAGCTTGATTATTCCCATTTTTCTATTTTCGCTGTTATCATAAGATTCCTTAATAGTTTGCTTTTATTCATTATTGTACTATAATTAAAAATTATGTGATAATTAATTCCCTTTTTTGTCTTCACTGTTTATCATATGATTCTTTAATATCTCCACCTTTATCCTTATTGCACAGTGACTAAAATCTTTAGGTCTTTTGCTTTTGTGGCACTTCCCCCTTCCCCCTTCCCCCTTCCTCTTCCTCTTTCCTCTTCCTTCCCCCTTCCTCTCCCCTCCCCACTCCTGTTTTCACTGCTTATCATGATTCATTAATATATTCCTTTTTCCATATTGCATATAGTCCTACAACCTTCAGTTCCTTTCCTCCTCATCATTCACCTCCTCCTTCCATCTTTCCCCCTTCCTCCCCTCCCCCTTCTCTTTTCACTGTTTATTTGTTTATGTTTTAATATTTCCCTTTTTCTTTGTTGCATATTTCCTACAATCTTCAAGTCTTTTCCTCCTCTGGCACTTTCCCCCTTCCCCCCCTCCCTCTTACCCCTCCCCCTCCCTTTCTCCTTCTCCTCTCTACCCCTTCTGCTTTCACTGTTTATCACATGATTCTTTAACATCTTCCATTTTTCCATATTGCATATTTCCTACAATCTTCAAGTCTTTTCTCCTCTGGCACTTTCCCCCTTCCTCTTTCCCCCTTCCCTCCTCCTTCTCCCTCTTTCCCCTCTTCCCTCCCCTAACCCTCTCCCCTTCTGTTTTCACTGTTTATCACGATTCTTTAATATTTCCCTTTATCCATACTACATATTTCCTACAGTCTTCAAGTATTTCTCTCCCCTGGCATTTACCCCCTTCTCTTTCCCCCTCCCCCTCCCCTCCTCCTCTCTATCCCCTCCCCCTTTCTCCCTCTAGCGGGCTGATCCCACATACGAATGGGCTTCTTATTTCCTGGAGTCTGCCGGTGGGAGATTATGATTTGGACAAGGCGCATTCTCCGCCTAATTTCGGTTATTACCGACTATAAGCAATTAGTATGTAAGCCTCGTATTCCTTACACACAGTCGCCGCCGGATCCGGCGCGCGTTTGAGAGAGAGAGAGAGAGAGAGAGAGAGAGAGAGTGAGTGGCTGCTGGATCTGTTATATTGTTTTCTGTTTTTGTTTTGCATCTGTTTGTTAATATCTTCTTTTATTTGCTCTCTCTATTTTAGGTATAAAACTGCCTCGTGTATTCTCTTGCTCGTTATTTTCTTCTCTTATTTTGTTTCTTTTTTAATTATAAAATTGCGTGATGAATTAATGGGTGGTCAATGGAGAGTGGAATGGTAGACGGCTGCTGATGGTACAGCCTTGGTTGGCAAGAGTTCAGAGATATTCGTAAAAGATGGTGACAGTGTTTCCAGGATGAGAATTTCACAGTGAATGTTAGTGAAGAAGAGTGATTTTATGAGGGTCATTCAGAAACCAGAAAGAATGAGCGATGTTAACGTGGATGGTGGAAAAAGGGAATAGCGCTTGATTCATATAGGTAAATATGAGTAAAATGTTGGATAAGGTGAGCCACAAAATAGATAAAGTAAGCTAGGCAGGACGAATGAAAATGACAGGGAAGAGAATAGATTGTCTGTGCAAGCAGATGTGAGAATCTGTGAAGGGACTGTTGAGCTAGTTCTCCTTTATGGAAGGGAAGTGTGGATATTGAATGTGAATAAAAAAAAAGGGGGGAATGTAGAAGCCGAGATGAATAATACAATTGACGTAATATATGTTGTGTAAGAATGAATTCAAAGGGTGGTAAATTTAGAGGTACATAGTAGTGTTAAAATGGTTATTTTAGGTAAAAGGATGAATCAGTATTTTCGGATGATTCGGCCATGTGGAAAAACGAAAGAAGACTCAGCATTTAATGATGAATGTAATTGTGTCTTGTTTTTCTGAGTAATTACAGTATATATATATATATATATATCATGTTTTCTCTGGAGCTATATATATATATATATATATATATATATATATATATATTATATATATATATATATATATAAGCAAATGCCACAAAATGGGAAAGTGAAACAACGGAGTGGTTGCTAGGCCTTTCGACACACGGTCCTTTTACTAGCAGACTAACGAGAAATATAAAAGTAAGTTTACAAGAAAGGCAGTATAATTGACATGACATACAGCTGACGTACAGATATCCCAGAGGATGATAACACACTGAAAGGTATGTTAGTGAAAAATAGCCCTAAGGAAAGCAACAGGATAATATATAAAATTCCGTGCTTTGACTACTTTTCTTTTTATATAGGTGAATTGAGCAAAGATTTAGAAGTATAGATTAAACAGCATAAGTATTCTGTCAAAACTGGGTAAACATCCAACAGGGTAAACTGGGCTGACAGTTCAGTGATTGCCAGGTTGAAAGATTTCTCTTCACGAAATCCTTTAGAATCTGCTATTATACAGCTTACTTCCAGCTGTAATTTTAACCTTAGCTCTGGCATGTATTATTTGGACCCCTGCATTAGTAATATGTTCAAGAATGACTTAAGATAAAGTCACTGACTTAGTTACTAATTAGTTACCTTATATATATTTTCGATGTATTCGTATGTTTGATAGTTTTTTGAAAATGTTCATTTTGCAAAAATTTTTATTGTTTACCAAAAGGAGAATATATTAAGTGTGCTTTTCGTGGCATTTACCTTTATTTATACATTCATCACGTTCCATATCTTCGTGACTCAGTTATACATACATACATACATACATAAATATATTTACACACACACACAAAACCTATCTCTTGTTCATGTGTTGAGGCTTGATCTCATAATTGGGTATTTCCTGTTCTTATTAATTCTCTCTCTCTCTCTCTCTCTCTCTCTCTCTCTCTCTCATCTTCTCACTGGTGTTACAAATTCCTATTTCATCTTCTGACAAACTTTTCCTCCCTCCCATTCTTACCTCGAGGAACAGCTGAGTTACCCCCACTTACATCATCAAGACATTGCCCCGTAGAGCATAGGAATGACCTCGTTACCACCGTCTCTCTCTCTCTCTCTCTCTCTCTCTCTCTCTCTCTCTCACTCTCCTCTCACACACACACACACACAGGGGCCACTTTTATCATTTTATATTTTTCAGGGGCCTCTTTATCATTTATATTTTTCTCTGTCTCTCTCACTCCATCTCTCCCTCTCTCTCTCTCTCTCTCTCTCTCTCTCTCTCTCTCTCTCTCTCTAACATGTGCCACTTTATCCTTACATATTCCTCTCTCTGTCTGTTTTTCTAGCTCATATAATTATTCACCCTCATTTCTCTCTCTCTCTCTCTCTCTCTCTCTCTCTCTCTCTCTCTCTCTCTTGTCATACCTTTTGTATCCTTTCGCCGAAGCCGTGGAAATTATCGAGAAATAGCTCCCGGGAAGATTTATCAGTTTATTTGGTGGAACCTTTCTCGAAAGTCGTAATAAAGAGGTCGCCATTACTTCCATATTTCCTCGTGCGCGTCCGCACACGCGCTTGCGCAAACACACACACACACACACACACACACACACACACACACACACACACACACACAGAAAGTCATTGCTCCGGGAATATGGCTCACAAGAAATATTTCTTAGCTTTATTGATTTTCCTGAACGTTTTTACATAATGAATTTTTTCTCTCTAGGAGAATTTATTATTATTATTATTATTATTGTGTGTGTATTGTGTGTGTGTATTATTATTATTATTAATGTGTCTGTATCAATACGTGTTATAGTATTCCACACTTCCGTTGTAGCCATCAAGAATTGCTCGATTCCTATTTTACACATTTATTGTCGTTGGTTTGCTCACCAGGTTCGGAATTCTCTCCCTAATTTGTGTTCCTCGAATCTTACAGTCTTCCGTATTTTAACAGACGAGATCCATTTTCGTTCTTCCACGTTCCACAATATAACGCTACCTCTTCTCTTTAGTTTTCTTCCGCTTTTCAGTTTTGTTGTTATTATTATTATTATTATTATTATTATTATTATTATTATTATTATTATTATTATTATTATTATTATTGAATAAAATGGCTGCATTTTATTCAACAAAACTTGCCTCAAAGAGGGTCTTCTTCCTTCGTATATTGTTATTATTATTATTATTATTATTATTATTATTATTATTATTATTATTATTATTATTATTATTAGCAGTACTGGTATTAGTCGTTACGCATTTAGTAGCATTGATGTTTTGATCAGGAAAAACAGCTCAGATTACGATCTGAAAATCTCTCTCTCTCTCTCTCTCTCTCTCTCTCTCTCTCTCTCTCTCTCTCTCTCTCTCTCTCTCTCTCTCACACACACATAGTCTTCGTGAGGAACTGAGAGAGAGAGAGAGAGACTGACAGACAGAGAATAAGAAGAATGAGAAAGAAAAGAGAAGAGCAATTATAAGAAAAGAATGATCCAGTGGGAATATTAAACAGGAAAGGGGAGGCGTGGGGTTTCTTTTGCAGCACATATCCTACATACCCTACATAAACAGCATAACAACATGGGAACTGCACTATTGCATTATGGGGTCTGATTCTTTTACAGGGATCAGAGAGGAGGGGGTATTTTTCATGACACTTAATAGAGATGTTGTATTTTTTGAAAGTTGTAGGTTGTAAGGGTTGTTCGTTTATTTTAAAAAGAAGTCTAAATATATTATTATTTCTATTATTATTATTATTATTATATTATTATTATTATTATTATTATTATTATTATTATTACACAGGACTCTATGAGATTTTATATTATATATATATGTATATATATAACCACACGGAAGTAGATGAGAATAAGCTTGAAGTAAAAAGTTATTGTTATTGAAGATGGCAATGATACTCCATTTGGGTTTTGCAATATCAAATATCTCTAGTCGGGTACTAAGAATGATAATGATTTCTCCTTTGCAAGAAACCACATATCCTACCCTTCATACCCAGTTTCACATAAATTCTTGGGATCCATTAGCCTTTGCCTACCTTTCTTTATTTGTTTATTTTTTCCCTCAAGAGCCATTAATCTCATGACTAACAGCCACCTGTATTGCTGTCTGCGGCAAGGAGGGAACCAGGTAGTATTTTACCGCACTTTGTTGCATTGTGGGGACATATGCTTACTTTATACAAGGGGGAAGGTGGTCCTCTTATTTTTTGGCTTTACAGAAGGAAACAGGGAGGGTTTCCGGCTTGCTTGAGCAAGGGGGAAGGTGGTCCTCTTATTTATTGGTTTGGTTAGAAGGGGGTGCAGTTGATACCTTCTCAAGTTTGTTTCATATGAGGTTTGAGGTTTCTCAAACTGACTTGCTTGCTTGTTTACTTATACAAGGGGGAAGGTGGTCCCACTTTGGGATTCATAGAAGGAAAATCTGTGATTTTTGTCTTCGCTGATGTTGTATTTTTGATTATGAGGTTTTTGCCTTTCAACTGACTGCTTGCTTGTTGCTTACTTATACAAGGAAGGTATCCTTTATTTATTGGTTGATTGCTAGAAGGAAATCTGTGATTTTTGTTTATTTTAAAAATTTTTTATGAGGTTTTTGTTGTCGCCTTTCTCAACTGACTTGCTTTTCTGCTTACTTATAAGGTGGTCCTCTTTATATTACAGAAGGGAAATCTGTGATTTTTGTTATTTTCTGTTGATATTATTATTAGGTTTTGATTCAAACCAGACTTATTACTTATACAAGGGGGAAGGTGGTTATTTTTGGCTTCTTTGGGATTATTGAGTGATTTTTGTGCGATTTTCTGTTGATTCAAGTTTGTTTTATTATGAGGTTTTTGACACAGGAACTCTATACAAGGGGGAAGGTGGTCCTTATTTTTTGGCCAGATTACAGAAGGAAATCTGTGATTTTTGTTTCATGATATGTATATTATAAATCAACACTCTGTTTGCCATTTATAGGTGGTCCCTTATATTACAGAAGGAAAATATACATATATTATAAGTTTGTTTCTATTAGATTGAGAATACTATCATTCTTTGCAGCTGAAGTAAAAAAATTTTTGTTGATTTTCTGTTGATACCTTCTGGAAGATGTTATTATAACTCGCAATTTGCTTGCTTGCTTTCATTTATACAAGGGGGAAGGTGGTCCCCCATTACAGAAGGAAAATCTGTGATTTTGTTTGGATTTTCTGTTGATACAATCAACATCTCTAGACTTGCTTGCTTGCTTGCTTACTAAGGGGGAATGGTCCTTTTTTTATTTTTTGGCTTTTCAATGAAACATTTGTTTCAAGATTTTCTGTTGAAACCACAAGAACCGACTTGCCTGTACCTTATTTTTTTGGCTTTGGGAAAAAAACGATTTTGTTGATATATATTATGAACCCCTTTCTCAACCGACTTGCTTGCCTATACAAGGGGGCTTTAGATTACAGAAACTGTGATTTTTGACGATTTTCTGTTGATACCTTCTCAAGTTTGTTTTTACTGGTTTTTTGAGCCGTCGCAACGACTTGCTTTCACTCGTCTTATTTTGGCTTTGGGTGAAAATCTGTGATTTTTGTCTTGGGATCTTTGTTTTATTATGAGGTTTTTTGAAACCGACTTGCCTTTGGTCCTTATTTTAATGGATTGGGCTGCCTTCTCTTTTATTTATTTTTTTCCCCTCAACCGACTTGCTTGTTTGCCATTAATCTCTATTTTTTGGCTTTAAGGACAAAATCTGTGATTTACATGATTTTCTGTTGATACTCTCAAGTGTTTGAGGTTTTTTGAGCGTCGCCTTTCTCGACTTCGCTTAATTATACTCGTTTTGATTTTGCAAGGATTGTCTGTTGATACCTTCTCAAGTTTGTTTCTATTATGAGGTTTTTGAGCGTCGCCTTTCTCAACCGACTTGCTTGCTTGCTTACTTATACAAGGGGGGAAGGTGGTCCCCTATTTTTTATTTGGGATTACAGAAGGAAAACCTGTTGTTGATACCTTTCTCAAGTTTATTTATTATCTTTTGAGGCAACCGACTTGCACTCTTGTTGTATTTTTTCGTACAGAAGGAAAAGTGAGCGTCGCCTTTCTCAGCCGACTTGCTTGCCTGCTTGCTTACTTATACAAGGGGGAAGGTGGTCCTCTTATTTTTTGGCTTTGGGATTACAGAAGGGAAATCTGTGATTTTTGTTTCGCGATTTTCTGTTGATACCTTCTCAAACCGGACTTTTGTTTTTATTATACAAGGGGGAAGGTGGTTTTTATTGTAATGCAGGATTTTTTGTCTTCGCGATTTTCTGTTGATACCTTCTCAAGTTTGTTTCTATTATGAGGTTTTTGAGCGTCGCCTTTCTCAACCGACTTGCTTGCTTGCTTGCTTACTTATACAAGGGGGAAGGTGGTCCTCTTATTTTTTGGCTTTGGGATTACAGAAGGAAAATCTGTGATTTTTGTCTTCGCGATTTTCTGTTGATACCTTCTGTTTGATTTTTGTCGCCTTTCAACCGACTTGCTTGTTTCTTGGTTATACCCTTTGATTACTCAATTTTCTGTTGATTTTATTCTATTATGAGATTTTGAGTGTCGCCTTTCTCAAACTTGCTTGCTTACTTGGCATTTTTTGCTTTGGGATTACAGAAGGAAAATCTGTGACCTGTTGATATTCCTCTCAAATGAGGCTTTGGGGACTGAGATGCTTGCTTACTTATACAAGGAAGGTGTCTTATTTTGGCAGAAGGAAATTTGATTTTTGGATTTTCTGCTTACTATTAGAAGGCCTTTCTCAAAAACTTGCTTGCTTCTACAAGGGGGAAGGTGGATTTTGTCTTCAGATTTTGCGATTTCTCAAGTTTGTTTCTATTATGAGGTTGAGTTACGCCTTTCAACTGACTTGCTTACTTTCTACAAGGGGGAAGGTGGTCCTTTTTTTTTGGCTTTGGGATTTTTATTTTTGATTTTCTGTTGATTTTTAGCTTGAGCGTCGCCTTTCAGCCGATAGTTTTTTGTTCCCTTACCTAATTATCAAGGGGAAGGTTCTTATTTTGGCTTATTTGGGAATTTTTGCTGGTTTTTATCAAGTATTATGAGATTTTTGAGTGTCGCCTTTCTCAAACTGACTTCTTGCTTGTTTACAAGGGGGAAGGGTTATTTTTCTTTGGGATTAGGAAAATCTGATTTTTGTCCCGCGAATCCGTTTACCTCTGTATTTTTCTTTTGAGATTTTGGGGGTGATTTTGTTTCTCTTCCTTCATCTTCTGTATTTGGGAATGCTGGTTTTATAGTAATATGTGGCTTCGTTTTTAATTCTTGCTATTTTCTTTTATTGTGATTTGCCATAACAGCTTCGTTTTTTATTCTTGCTATTTTCCTGCTCGCATTTTTTTTAATGGAAGTGTTGGTGTAAGGCATTCATTTCTCCGTCGAATACAAGACAGATGGTCGTTAATAAAAGAATACATTTTATGTTCCTTTTCCACTTCAATAAACGCTTGGCGAAGGATAAAATAAGCTGATATTATCTGTAATCATTTTTTTAAACTTTTGTATATTGCTGGATTCATTGGCTCTGGAACCTCGGTCCCTTCGTCTTGCATACTCATACAGGAACTAGGAGAGAGAGAGAGAGAGAGAGAGAGAGAGAGAGAGAGAGAGAGAGAGAGAGAGAGAGAGAGAAGAGAGAGAGAGTGTGGTTGGTTCCAGACTGGACGATGATAAGTTTAAGCACAGAGTCCATTGTCCTTACATTATCACTGTTACACACACAGTATAAATGTAGACGGTGAAAACAAGTAAAAAATGCGTCGAAGTTTCTCCGGCGCAATCGAGTTTTCTGTACAGTGTATAATGCTGTATGAAACATCCCTTTTCGTCATTGAGAAATATTCATGGTTAGTCAATTAGTTCACTACAACACAGAAATCAATTTCTGATACTGAGGCACAAAGGAATATTATGCTTCCATCTACCAGACACCTTCACGGATCCAAGAGCAAAACGCCCCGGACGAATCGAGTTAAAAACACCAGTGCGGAAATGTATTCAGTCCTTCTCCTGAGAGGAAAATAGAAGGTTCTTGAAATAATAGAAGTCCGCAGGTGATGCGGTACGTCTGTACTGCTTCTATATACAAATAATACTATTGCTCGTGCAAGCATTATTGTTATTACATTTTAAACAGGCAATCTCACGTGTTACTCCAACAGTTGCTATTATTATTATTATTATTATTATTATTATTATTATTATTATTATTATTATTATATAATCTCACCCGCAAATAGATAATAAGGAAAAATCTCACTTGCCAGCATTTCAGACCCAATAAGAGGAGGTTTAACTTAATATTAAATTTGCCTGATTAGTAAGGTGCTATTGTAAGGGATAATATTTCTTTCAGTGGTACGTTAAACCCACCTCGCCTAATATTGGATTTTCAACCAAGAAAATATGCAGGAGAAATAATAATAATAATAATAATAATAATAATAATAATAATAAGTAAAAGTATTCCTAGCATCTACAGACTCTGATCTTTCAGGGAGAGTTTTATATCTATCTAACTATCTATCTGTCTCTGTATTCACGTACACGTGTGTGTATTTATGTATGCATGTAAGTATGTACATTTAAAAGTAAAAGAATTTCCTTAGGATAGTAAGTTCAGCAACCGGGAATCTCCAAGTCAAAGGTAAAACAGATGTGGAGGGAGAAAAAGAGATTGGAAAGAGAGACGACTGGGTAGGAGGCAGAGAGAGAGAGAGAGAGAGAGAGAGAGAGAGAGAGAGAGATCGTCGGAGATGTAATGTCTCAGGGGAAATTCCAGTATTAGAACTGCGGCATCCACACACGATGCTCCGGACTGAAAACGAAGAAAAGGAGGAGGAGGAGGAGGAGGAGGAAGAGGATGAGGAGGAGGAGGAGGAGGAGGAGGAGGATGGGGTGGACGAAGCAGACTCAAGTGAGATGAAATGGAAGTGTAGAAGGTAGCAAGAAGTAGGCTGGGTTTTTGGAAAGTCTAAGGGATCTTTACGCCACATTTCATTTATCTGCTTAAATCTTATATATATATTTTATATATATATATATATATATATATATATATATATATATATATATATATATATATATATATATATATAGAGAGAGAGAGAGAGAGAGAGAGAGAGAGAGAGAGAGAGAGAGAGAGAGAGAGAGAGAGAGAGAGAGTTACAGTGTTCATTACAAGGTACACTATTTTTCTTGCCTGTCTAGACATTTTATGTCCCATTCTCAAAGCCGTAAAGATATTACAATTTAAGGCAAGACAGATTAATGCATAAAAATGACATAAAATATACAATAAACGTATATAAACGAAAATATAAAGTGAAAGAGATTACAAGGAGCAAATTATACTGAATATGCCAAAAATATCAGGGAATTTGACATTTCATGCGCACAGTCATATGAAATCCCATTAAATAAATTAAATTGCTGAGATAAATTAAAACTGTTTATGCCAAAACATTAAGTATCCAAGGCTGACAAGCCACAGTTAAGACGAGGTGGGCCAACTCTGATTTTCGGGTGTTAGATATGTCAGAATTATCACTTCATTCCGTTTGGCTCTAACCGAGTCAGGTTCTGCGACCTTTTAACAGTTCTTTTCTGAGAAAGAAAGCATTCTCTTTCTCGGTAAAACTCTCTCTCTCTCTCTCTCTCTCTCTCTCTCTCTCTCTTTTAGAAAGAAGCAGAGGGGCAGAGAAGAAGAAGACAAATAAGAAGTTAAATGATGATCTGAAAATTCTCTCTCTCTCTCTCTCTCTCTCTCTCTCTCTCTCTCTCTCTCTCTCTCTCTCTTTAGAATGGAGAAGGACGGAGGAGGAAAAGAAGAATAAGAAATTGAATGATGATCTGAAAATCTCTCTCTCTCTCTCTCTCTCTCTCTCTCTCTCTCTCTCTCTCTCTCTCTCTCTCTCTCTCTCTCAACATTGTGAAGTTTTTAGAATTCTAAACGGGTTTTCCAAGATGCGCTTTCATACGTTTTAGTAGAAAGCATAACATTATTGTGACGCCCAAGTTTTATATTTATTTTATATTTGTTTTAATGGCTATCTGTCATCATTAAAGACATTCATGTTTTGCCTGTTAGCTGTGACTGCAGGAATCTTGGGAAATGGCGTATATGGAAGAAGAGTGTGTAATTTGGTTCTCATACATCTGGGTGAGTAATGGATGAGTAAACTGTATTAGCAAGAGCCATATATATATATATATATATATATATATATATATATATATATATATATATATATATATATAAAACAATAAATGTACATTAAGCCCGCCATTACATTCCTTCTTTTGTAATTTCTCTGCTGTTCTCTTGACTTTCGACTAGTTTTACCTTTTTCTGTTCAGTCACTTTTTAGCCATGCACTGGGTAGGTTTGTTTTAAGATATTTTAAGAAATAATTTATTTCTGTTTTTTTTTTTTTATTTTTTATTTTTTTAAATTTTTGATTTTTATCATTATTATGTTATGCAGTGACGTCCTTTTATTAAACAAACAAAATTATATATGTCATTGCAGCCTTGAAATGCAATGGATTATTGCGAAACGCCGTCGGCCATAATAAAGATATATATATATATATATATATATATATATATATATATATATATATATATATATATATATATATATATATATAGAGAGAGAGAGAGAGAGAGAGAGAGAGAGAGAGAGAGAGAGAGAGAGAGAGATCAACAAATCTCCTTGAAAGATCAGGGTCTGAAAATTGTAATGGATTTTAAGAATACTTTTACCGAAGCTTTCTTATTATTATTATTATTATTATTATTATTATTATTATTATTATTATTATTATTATTATTATTATTTTATCTCTCAAACAATAAATGTACGTTAAGCCTCCATTACATTCCTTCTTTTTACCAACCAGAAATAGGCCCAACTTCTCACGAATTTCATTACGGAGGCGTTGCAAGGAGAGAGAAGGCCTCTCTGTAAAATGTACAGAGCGTGGAAAGGGCTCCCATCAATTTATAATAGATTTTCCCTCCTTGTTTAGGTTGTTGTAGGCCGCCAGGGGGCCTTTCCTCCCCCCCTTTGGGGCCTGTAAGAAGGAGGAGGAGGAGGAGTAGGAGGAGGAAGATGGAGAGTGAACGTTAAGGAACGTTAATGAAAGGACCCCTGTTTTCGGGTGTCTATTGTTTTTGTCGGTTCCAGTGGAATTACTTTTGTTTTTGGGAGGTTGGGTTTTTGTTAATTTTTATATTTTGTGCTTTCGTTACTGGTGGTAAAAGGACTTTTGTTCTGGAGTGATTTCTGTTTATATCATTTGTAATGAAAGTGCTTTTGCTTTTATATGCCTCTTTTGTTTTTGTAGTGGCTTTCATTTTGTATCGTTCATAATGTAAGTACTATTGTTTTGAAGTGTCTTTCCTATAATTCTTTATGAAAGATTTTTGTTCTGCAGTGGCTTTTGTTTTCTGTTGTTCAAACAAACCACTGTTGTTTTGCTCTGTCTTTTTTTTTATTATTTACTATAAATGAACTTTTGTTTTGTAGTGGATTTTATTTTGTATCGTCATAATGAAAGTGTTTTTGTCTTTTATATGTCTCTTTTATTTTTATTATAGAATGACCTTTTCTGTAGTGTCATCTATTTTTTGATGTTCATAATGAAAGGACTTTTATTTTGTAATGAAAGGGCTTTTGTTTTGAACTGCATCGTCCCAACATTATTCGAAACAAAATAACTTTTATTGTGAAAGTCTTTCTACTGATTCGTAATCAAAATTTTTTTGCGCTTCATAATGAAAGCACTATTTTTAAAGTCCTTTTCATTGTATTACGTCTCAGGTGTCTTTTTTTTCTTTTATTATTCGTAATTAACTACTTGCCTTTTAGATGCCTTTTTAGTTTTCTGTAAAAGAAAACTATTGTTCCAGCGTTGTTCGTCCACACTTTATTCTGTCCGCACCTTTTCTGTCCGCCCTCAGATTTTAAAAACTACTGAGGCTAGAGGGCTGCAAATTGGTATGTTGATCATCCACCTCCAATCATCAAACACACCAAATTCTGCAGCCCTCAGCCTCAGTCAGTTTTTATTTTATTGAAGGTTATAATAGTCATAATCGTGCTTTTGGCAACGATATAGGAAAGGCCACCACCGGGCCGTGGTTAAAGTTTCATGGGCCGCGACTCATACAGCTTACCGAAAGATAGATCTATTTTCGGTGGCCTTGATTATACGCTGTAGTGGCTGTACAGAAAACTCGATTGCCCCGAAGAAATTTCGGCGCATTTTTTACTAGTTTATAATAATGTTCGAATTTTTAAAATATATATATATTTTTTTTTTTAAATTCCATTGAAGAATTACTGCCTCTTATTAATTGAGTTTTTTTGTATAATAGTAATGATAACAACAGTATAATTGTTGTTATTATTATTATTATTATTATTATTATTATTATTATTATTATTATTATTTTGTTACCTCACCATTATTATTACTGTCATAATTTTTATCATTATTAGGATCAGTATTATTCTCATAATCGAATTTGTTGTTTTTGTTATATCACCATTATTATTATTATTATTATTATTATTATTATTATTATTATTATTATTATTATTATTATTATTATTATTATTACCGTCTTTGCTGTGTTTGTTGTCGTTGCTGTAACAATTACCAATATAAAATTATTTTCTCTTTTGTACCTGTAGTCGTTGTTCTAACAATTACTAATCCGAAAATCCCAAATAGAACTCCATGTTTCGATTGCAGAGCGATTTTCACGAGTTTCCAGATCAGCAGATTTTGAACGTCCCAAATATTTCCAGAAAATCATGAGGATGGATAAGCTCTCTCTCTCTCTCTCTCTCTCTCTCTCTCTTTTTCTCTCTCTCTCTCTTTCTCTCTCTCCATTAGCTAATGGCTGCTGAGATATATTACCTATATTTTTACTGACATTAAAACATTTCCATATCATGAGCCTCTTTCTTTTCCATATATTTTTTTTCCTGTTCCGTTATGTTTCAATTTTCAGGAATTCGCTCTTCCACTGAATCTGCTTTTAATGCTTTGGTAGAATTAGTTGGTGTTAGTGTTATATATATATATATATATATATATATATACATATATATATATATATATATATGTATATGTATATATATATATATATATATATATATATATATATATATATATAAATATATATATCTATAAAAGACAGGTGTCATAGGACGCGTCCTCAAGATAGGTGGTGTCATAGGATGCATTCTACGTATAGTTATCATAAGACATGCTCAAGATAGATGGTGTCATAGGATGCATTCTCCAGATAAGTGTCATAGGGTGCGTCCCCAAGATAGGTGTCATAGGACATGTCGTTAAGATAGATGTCATAGGATGCATCCTCAAGATAGGTGGTGTCATAGGATGCATTCTGCATGTAGGTATCCTAAGACACATCCTCAAGATAGGTGGTGTCATAGGATACATTCTCCAGATAGATGCCATAGGGTACGTCCCCAAGATAGGTGTCACAGGACATGTCATTAAGATAGGCGTCACAAGACACGTCTTCCAGATGGGTGGTGTCAAAGGATACAATCTTCAAATAGGAGTCATGGGACACATCCTTAAGATGGGCGTCATAGGACGCGTCCTAACGAGATAGGTGTCACAGGAGGCGTCCTCGAGATAGATGTCACAGGAGGCGTCCTCGAGGTAGGTGTCACAGGGCATGTCCTCAAGATAGGTGTCACAGGACGCATACTTGAGATAGGTGTCATAGGACGCATCCTGTCGATAGCTGTCATAGGACGCGTCTTCAAGA
Organism: Macrobrachium rosenbergii; assembly: GCF_040412425.1. Lineage (NCBI taxonomy): Eukaryota > Metazoa > Arthropoda > Malacostraca > Decapoda > Palaemonidae > Macrobrachium > Macrobrachium rosenbergii. The sequence goes on along the minus strand of NC_089742.1, from coordinate 28,293,484 downwards.
CACTGTAGGTGTCACAGGATGAGTCCTCAAGATAGGTGTCATAGGACTTGTCCTAACAAGACAGGTGTCATAGGACGCTTCCCAACAAGATAGGTATCATAGGACGTATCCTAACAAGATAGGTGTCATAGGATGCGTCCTAACAAGATAGGTGTCATAGGACGCGTCCTAACAAGATATGTGTCATAGGATGCGTCTTAACGAGATAGGTGTCACAAGACGCGTCCTAACAAGAGAGGTGTCATAGGACGCATCCTAACAAGATAGGTGTCATAGGACGCGTCCTACCAAGATAGGTGTCATAGTTAGTATATCTTTAGTTTAATCCAAGACCACTGAGCTGAGGTGCCTCCTAGGCTGGCCCGAAGGATTAGATTTATTTACGTGGCTAAGAACCAATTGGTTACCTAGCAACGGGACCTACAGCTTATTGTGGAATCCGAACCACATTATAGAGAAATGAATTTCATCATGAGAAACAAATTCCTCTTGTTCTTCACTGGGCTCGGAGATTGTCGAGGAACTCACGACCAACAGAGTGGTAGTTGAGAACGGAAGCCGTTCACCCAGCGAGGAACTAGATAGGTGTCATAGGACGCGTCCTCAAGACAGGTGCCACAGGATTGCATCCTCAAGATATGGGATGCCTCCACTAGATAGGGGTCATTCCTCAAGATGGATGTCACAAGACGCGTCCTCAAGAAGAAAGGTGTCAAAAGACGCGTCCTCAAGATAGGCGTCATAGGACCCCGCGTTAAAGAGGTACCCGCAGCTCACGGCGGGAACAAGCGTTCGCTCCATGTTAAAGAGAGGACTAAAGGAGAAGAGCTTTTCTCTCGTATTGCTTTAGGCTGCGTTTGTGGCGTCGCTGGCTCCGTTCTCTTTAAATGTCGGGTTATAGGATTCCTCCCCTCTCCCGATGTCAAGTTTTTTTTTTTCACGGAGATATACAGGAAGCCCACATAGTTTTTTTTTTTTTTAAGGTGTCTTAGGAAGTGGTTGGTCTTTCTGTTTTTCTGTCGTAAGGTTTAAAACAGGGTTGGATTCTGCACACGAGTTGGTTTGACAGATGGTTAAGGAAGAGAAGGAGATCACTGTTTGTGTGTATCCGAGTGGTGTTTTGAATTATTATTATTATTATTATTATTATTATTATTATTATTATTATTATTATTATTATTATTATTTTGAATGCTGAGTAACATTTCAATCTTCGAAAATTGTAACGCGTCTGTCTGTTTCTTTTTTTTTTTACGCAAGCTGAATTATTATCGAATTCTATTCTAAATGTTTCAGATATCAGTCACTGATTGTGTTAACTAGATAAATATTCCATTCTAGATGGTTAAGACTTCAGTTTGGTTGGAAAATGTCCATAATTCTTAGGGACAGTTAAGAACTGTCTTTTCACTTTTCCGTATGCATAAAGGATGAATCTCAGTAGATACGTTTTCTCCCCTTCGTACTTCTCTCTCTCTCTCTCTCTCTCTCTCTCTCTCTCTCTCTCTCTCGAGTTGGTTTCATATGCCCATCTGTCGCACTCTTCTCTTTCTCACATTTCGTGTCCCACCTCTCTCTCTCTCTCTCTCTCTCTCTCTCTCTCTCTCTCTCTCTCTCTCTCTCTTTGTCTTTTCCTCCTTCTCTCATCGTATCGATCACTTCTTCTCTCTTTCTCCTTCTCTCTTCTTCTTTCTCTCTCTCTCTCTCTCTCTTTCTGAAAATGCTTCCATGCAGTGCACAGAAAATGGGAATTGAAATAGTCGAGGCAGGACTAAATTGTGTTGTAAGTCACCCGGGTGAGAGAGAGAGAGAGAGAGAGAGAGAGAGAGAGAGAGAGAGAGAGAGAGAGAGAGAGAGAGAGAGAGAAAATGCGGCTTAATTGCGTTTGTGCGTGAGAGAGAGAGAGAGAGAGAGAGAGAGAGAGAGAGAGAGAGAGAGAGAGAGAGAGAGAGAGAGAGAGAGAAATGATTGTGATCCTTAAATCACTTCCTTACAGCCTGCGATGAGTGTTTGTTTTCTGTATGTTTCCTTGTATGCATGCATGTTTGTTTCAAGTTTGTGGTTTAATATGTTAATCTTGTTGATATTTACTAGTTTTATATATATATATATATATATATATATATATATATATATATATATATATATATATATATATATATATATATATATATATATACAGTACATATATACATATACTGTATATATATATATATATATATATATATATATATATATATATATATATATATATATATATATATATATATATATATATATATATATATACAGAGAGAGAGAGAGAGGAGAGAGAGAGAGTACTTAAAATTAAAAACGTTTTAAACTCACTTCATTTACCAGCACTTGAAAAAATCCCATCCATTGGAAAAATTATAGCCTAATTAATGTTGATAAGTCTACGCTTATATCATCCTTACTGTCTTTATTTTCCTCAGTGTTCTTCATGAACAATAACAAAGCTTTGTAGAACAATTGTATTAGACAATATGCTTGCAGGGTCGTCAAATGTTTAATGGCGTTTTGCGCGGTGGCAAACCGTCAGCAAAATATATAAAAATATCTTTCAGAATTTGCATGTGAAAGGACTTTGTCATTCTTACACTAGTCGTCTAATGATAGAATTTCTTTGCTATAGGAATTTTTGAGTCTTTCGTTCATGTGTTTAAAATTTCTCAGTGAAGATGTTAGAAAATTCTGTGAGCGTGAGTGTATGTTAATATAATATTAACGCGTGTTTGCCTGATGAATTCAGCTATTTAGGATAGTGATAATTATTTCAGAGATAATTTTAACAAGTAAAAACGGCGCCGAAGTTTCTCCGGTGCAGTCGAGTTTTCTGTACAGCCGCTACAGCGCATAATCAAAGCCACCGAAAATACATCTATCTTTTGGCGGCCTCGGTATAATGCTGTATGAGCCGCGGCCCATGAAACACGATTATGGTTGACTTTAAACTTTAAAAAAATAACTACTGAGGCTAGAGGGCTGCAATTTGGTATGTTTGATGATTAGAGGGTGGATGATCACATACCAATTTACAGCCCTCTAGCCTCAGCAGTTTTTAAGATCTGAGGGCGGACAGAAAAAGTGCGGACAGAAAGAAGTGCGGACGGATAGACAAAGCCGGCACAATAGTTTTCTTTTGCGGAAAACTAAAACTGTTTGGTGTTGATATGTTGACAAGCAACGCTATGATTAGTGAATAGGTGATAAATGCTGATAAATAATACTTTAACTGTTTTGTGGATGTACAGAATTGCGACCACTACATGGTGCAAAGGAACAAAGGTGTGATAAGTTTTTAGAAATATGATCAGTTTTTAAAATGGGAGGAGTTTTTTCAAATGTGATCTGTTTTCAAAGATGTGATCAGTTTTTTAAAATGTGATCAGTTTTTCAAATGGGACTTTTTTCAAATGTGACCAGTTTTTAAAAGAAGTGATCAGTTTCCAAAGATGTGATCAGTTTTTGAAGGTGTGATCAGTTTTTAAATATGTGATCAGTTTTTAAAATGGGAGAAGTTTTGTAAAATGTGACCAGTTTTTAAAGAAGTGATCAATTTTAAAGATGTGATCTGTTTTTAAAGCTGTGATCAGTTTTTAAAATGTGATAAGTTTTTAAAGATGTGGTCAGTTTTTAAAAATTCGATCTGTTTTTAGAAATGTGATCAGCTTTCAAAGATGTGATCAATTTTAAAACTGTGATCAGTTTTTAAAATGTGATCAGTTTTTAAAGATGTGATCAGTTTTTAAAAATGTGATCAGCTTTCAAAGATGTGATCAGTTTTAAAATTGTGATAAGTTTTTAAAATGTGATAAGTTTTTAAAAATGTGATGAGCTTTCAAAGATGTGATCAGTTTTAGAATTGTGATCAGTTTTTAAAATGTGATCAGTTTTTAAAGCTGTGATCAATTTTCAATAAGCGAAATTTAGGCGATTAAGGACTGGCCATCGCCTACCAAGTAAATGTCTCCGGTATGAAACGAATTATCAAAAGCCTTTAGGAAATTTAATTCAATTGTTACAGGTGTAACCAATGATCAGAGTTGACAATTAACTTAAAATTAAATTAAATATCACTACTGATCAATAACAGAAGGGTTACAAATTTAAAATGACATGATTCATACAAGGTGGGTTACACATTTCAAATGACACGATTCATACAAGGTGAATTACAAATTTAAAATGACATGATTCGTTCAAGGTGGGGTACACATTTCAAATGACATGATTCATACAAGGAGGGTTACAAAATTGAAATGACATGATTCATACAAGGTGGGTTACACATTTAAAATAACACGGTCATACAAGGAGGGTTACACATTTCAAATGACATGATTCATACAAGGAGGGTAACACATTTCAAATGACATGATTCATACAAGGTGGGTTACACATTTAAATGACATGACTCATATAAGGTGGGTTACAAATTTAAAATGACATGATTCATACCAAGTGGGTTACAAATTTAAAATGACATGATCCATACAAGGTGGGTTACAAATTTAAAATGACATGATTCATACAAGGAGGGTTACACATTTGCAATGACATGATTCATACAAAATTTGAAAATGACATGATTCATACAAGGTGGGTTACAAATTTAAAATGACATGATTCATACAAGGAGGGTTACACATTTGCAATGACATGATTCATACAAGGAGGGTTACAAACTGAAAATGACATGATTCTTACAAGGAGGATTACAAACTGAAAATGACATGATTCATACAAGGAGGATTACAAATTTAAAATAACATGATTCATACAAGGAGGGTTACAAACTGAAAATGACATGATTCATACAAGGTGATCTTGCATGGTGACAAAACCATAGAACTGATCAGTGTGGCAGTATATCATTTGAAGTGATTTGTACAGATCAGGCAGCTTTTTGCATCTAAAGGAATCAAGGGAAGAGTGATTTGATGCTGATAAAGGGAATGAACGATCATACCCAGACATCAAAATAGAACTGTAAAATTAAAGATGATCATGTATTTGGGGCGGAGGGGTTACCAGCATGTACATTTAAAGCCCAGTGAAAGCGAAAGTAATTAAACGGTTAACGAAGGAATAGTTACAAATAGTATCTGATGTGGTTCTTGTTTCCACAGTAAATTGAATGTTTCTTTGGCGCAATCGAGTTTTCTGTACAGCGTAAACTCTATGAAACTCTGGATGTGCTGCTGTATGAAACTTTCAGCCACGACAGGGCAGAGCTCAGTTGCTCCCCAGATACGGTCAAGTGAAGATCCGTCGGCGGCTGACACCTCTAGCGGTGCCAGACGCACGATCCATGGCTAACCTTAACCTTAAATAAAATAAAAACTACTGAGACAAGAGGGCTGAAATTTGGTATGTTTGATGATTGGAGGGAGGATGATCAACATACCAATTTGCAGCCTGGCCAGGTAACTTTCATTACCTCGTTTTGTTCCCCAGACTCGAGATCGAATCTCGGCCGGGCATTAGAACAATCTAGGCTTAGTAGTAAAAGGAGTTTCCAAAATGTAAAGAAATCGAGAAGTTAAGAGGGCATTGTGGTTAATAAAATTAAACTTGTAAAATAATGAGAATGTTATTTACTGAATGTTAGCAGTGTTGTCATTCCATAAAAAAATAAATAAATAGTGAAGCAACGGCCAGCGTTTGGAACTGTTGCGCTAACGACATCACATACCTGTTTGTTGACGAATTGAAAAGATACAGTTGAAAGCGCGTTTGAAATGAAAATTGGCACAAATGGGTGAATAATTGATGATTGAGAGTCACACGAACGTAATAGGATGACAAACTGGATGAAAGGAGCGTCAAACGCTACAAATAAAACTCTGACACTTTGTTAAATCGAGTCAGTTATATGTCAGCACGTACTGTTATTCCTTGGCTGTTTTTTTTTTAGAATTAGGTAAATACAAATGGAAGGAAATATTCGTAATTAATAGAAAACTGATAACGTATTGGGGAATTAACATCTGTTATTGAAGTGAAATTATAGTTTTGTTGTAAAGTATGCGTCTGTTTCTTTTACTGTTGGTAGCTCTAGGAGGTCTTAAGCTTCAGGTATTGGGCCATTTTTTTGGGGGGTGATGAGATTGCTAGCCCAATGGCCTACTCTTCCTTGGTAGCAACAAGCACAGTCTACTAAAGCCAGATATATTATCCAGTTCTGAGGTCAATGCCGGCGTGAGTTTAAGAATGAGGAATAAAGCGTTCAGAATTCAATGGAAGCGATCTTAAGGGCTTTGCTGGCGAAAGGAATTTGATAACCAACAACAGCTGAAGAAAAAGAAGAAGAATGTTCCCAGTGGAAGGGAATCAAGGAGGACCGTGAATTGCCCTTTCAAGGAACATTGCTAAGCAACAGAGCCATTGCTGCCGTTGCTTCTGGAGATGATTGAGAGAGCAAATGAAGATTTTTGAGAGGGAGAGAGAGCTCCAGGAGATGGGATTGCCCTCGGGAGAATTGAATCGGATTTGAATAAGCTCCAGGATTCTTCCCTGATCAAGAGTCACTGATTCTGCTTTGTTTTGCTTTTGCTCATTCTGCTGGATGCTGAGTCATAGGGAGGAATTCTCTCTCTCTCTCTCTCTCTCTCTCTCTCTCTCTCTCTCTCTCAGAACCCTGGATATTCTCATCACCCTGAACATTCTTATCACAATGAGCATTCTCATCACCCTAAAAATTCTCATCACCCTGAAAATTCTCATCACCCTAAGCATTCTCATCACATTAGCACTCTCATCACCTTAACATTCTCATCACTCATGAACATTCTCATCACCTTAACATTCTCATCACCCTGAACATTTTCATTACCCTGAACATTCTCATCACCCTGATCATTCTCATTACCTTAACATTCTCATTATCCTGAACATTCTCATCACCTTAACATTTTCACCACCCTGAACATTCTCATCACCTAAACGTTCTCATTACCCTGAACATTCTCATCACCTAAACGTTCTCATTACCCTGAACATTCTCATCACCGTAACATTCTCATTACCCTGAACATTCTCATCATCTTAACATTCTCATTACTCTGAACATTCCCATCACCCTGATCATTCCCATCTCCACCAACATTCTCCTTAGCCTTGCCATTCTCCTCATTCTCATCACCGCCAACCTGGAAGGTATCCAGACTCAACATTCTCATCACCTTCGATATTATAAACACCCTTAACATTCTCATCACCCTTCTCATCTCCTCAACATTCTCCTCATTCTCATCATCACCGTCCTGGAAGCTCTTCAGCTTGAACAGTCCCTTCACCTTAAGCATTCTCTTCACCCTCAACATTCTTATCACTACCAACATTCTCATCAACCCCGAAGACTCTCATAGACTCTAAAGCATTCTCATCACCCTCAACATTCTCATAAACCCTGAAGACTCTCATCACTCCAAAGCATCCTCATCACCCTCAACATTCTCATCAACCCTGAAAACTCACATCACTCTAAAGCATTCTCATCACCCTCAACATTCTCATCAACCCTGAAGACTCATCACCCTCAACATTCTCATCAACCCTGAAGACTCTCATCACTCTAAAGCATTCTCATCACCCTCAACATTCTCATCACCAAACCTGGACGCTCTTCAGGCAGAACTCCAACAGGAAATGATCCATCCGACTTGGTGAAAGTTCTTCTTCAGGAATTTCGGCTCCTAATGGCGCTAGAGAGAGAGAGAGAGAGAGAGAGAGAGAGAGAGAGAGAGAGAGAGAGAGAGAGATCTGGTCGTGCTTTTGGGTAAACAAGAGGCCATGAACCCTTGCTCATGTGTGTGTGTGTGTGTGCGTTGGCCTTTATCCTAATTATATATAATGTCTTCGATTCCCTCGTCTCCCGATTCCAGGATTCCAGGATTCGCCTTCGGTGGCTACGGAGAAGTGAGATACAGTCGTTCCGTTGCCTGCTTGCTCGATACTTACCTGGAAGTAAGCAAACAAGCGTCAGAATTCAAAGCAATTCCTGGTGGTTAGTATGTATATATATATATATATATATATATATATATATATATATATATATATATATATATATATATATATTTATATGTGTGTGTGTGTGTGTATGTGTATGTGTGTGTGTATGTATATTTACACATATACATACATGTATGTGTATATATATACATATTATATATATATATTTTTATGACATAGTTTTTCTCTTATGCAACACGAACCTCCAGCCTTTAATCAACGCAGAACCTTTGGACGCACACATGCACTCAAATTTAATATTTTATACATTTGTGTATTAACAGACATTTGTTTATTTGGACCGTTTACATATGTTATAAAATTTTATTAATTTTGTACTTTATCATCTGTATTTTCAAACTAACATTTAAGACATTACTAAATTTTGAACACAGATTTTAGGAAACGCTAGCACATGGTATTATATTTTGAATATTTATTTAACCATATGCTTAAACTTTCGCCTTTGTTGTTATCCATGTTTTTTGTTGATTGATTGATTTTGGGCACACATGCCAAGCACTGGGGCACCTAAGGCCATTCAGCGCTGAAACGGAAATTGACAGTAAAAGTTGAAAGGTGTAACAGGAGGAAAACCTCAAAGCAGTTGCATTATGAATCAATTGTTAGGAGAGGGTGGACAGTAATATGGAAGAAAGAGAATATGAACGGAGTTACAGCAAAAGGAATGAAAGCAATTGCAGCTAGGGGCCTAAGGAAGGCACGCTACAGAGGCCCTTTAAGTAATGCCTACATTGCCCCGCCTGAGGTGCACTGACGGCAGTACCCCCCCCCTACGGAGACATGTTCTTTGTACCCAAAATAACGCCCTGAAATGGTAGAGAAAAAATTTTGATTTTGAATTATTCCAGAAAATTGGATTTTTGTTATATGTTAATGAAGCATATTGACAGTAAAGAGAGACTTAAGTATTTTAAAAGATTAAAATCTATTTACTAAAAGATATAAATCTTAAATAAGGACACAGATTCAAAATAGCCTCAAGATATATATAAGTCCAGTATAAAGCCTTTCATATTATCATGAAGGATATATGTGAAAAAACAATAGAGAGAGAGAGAGAGAGAGAGAGAGAGAGAGAGAGAGAGAGAGAGAGAGCACATTAATGTCGAGGGTACTGAAGAATATCAGAATTTTTGTGCGCGAGAGGAATTGAATCACAAGTAAAGTAATGTTAACAAGCAAGCACACACACGCACACACACACAGAAGACGAGTTGTTGAGCGAGTCAGTAATCTTCAGGGTCGTAAAAAATTGGTATTAATCTTCAGATCTGAGAGAGAGAGAGAGAGAGAGAGAGAGAGAGAGAGAGAGAGAGAGAGAGAGAGAGAGAGAGAGAGATGGGAGGTTATCAAATGTCAAAAAACTAATAATTAGGGCAATTTACATAAAGGCGAATGCGGATACATCCAAGGTTTCTCTCTCTCTCTCTCTCTCTCTCTTTCCCCGGAATAGAATGACAGAAAAAGATGAACTGCCTAAGGAAGAGAGAGAGAGAGAGAGAGAGAAGAGAGAGAGAGAGAGAGAGAGAGAGAGAGAGAGATCTACCGAGGCCAAGGCTAATTTCACTATTTTATTTATTTCATCGGCAACGTCTCTCTCTTATCAGTTGATTTTTTATATATATTTTTTAAACTTTTCATTTGTTTTGATTAATTAAATGACACTAAGCGATTTTCCAAGAATTTCGCTTCTTTATAACATATCATTAATAAATTTTTTGCTTGTGTAAATACCATTGCTTGACCTTGGAACAAGCAACCATAAGTTATGTTCAAGGCAGCGTGATTGTTTTTGTATGTTGGAGATGATAAGAATCGTTATTTCTCTCTGATAAAACAAATGTTTTTATTCAGTTCTGTCATTTGTAGTTATTTGTATTGAAATGCACAGTTGTTTGATATTCCTTAGTACGGAAAATAAAGAGTTGTTTTTTGATGAAATGTATATTCGTAGTTTATCAAGAATTGGATTTTACATTTTTGCTCTATATATCACGAAAGATAATTTCAGTTAATGGATGTGACAATTTCACTATTTAATCGCTTTTATTTAATATATTTAAAAGGTTTTGT
>NC_089742.1:28273347-28278347 GCF_040412425.1 Macrobrachium rosenbergii | reverse complement strand
AGAAGAAGAAGAAGAAGAAGAAGAAAAAGCAATAAACAATGGCTTTATCAAAAAGCTACGTAAAGCGTGTTTTGCTTTGCGTGGTTGTTTTGGTTTTCGCCCCGCAAGGAGAATTTCCCTTCGGTAATTCAGCGGGTGTTTAGGGTCTGCTCAGAAGATTTCGTTTCCGGCGTTTGAATGTTGTTTGTAATTTCCTTCTTAGGCCGTTTTCAGGTTTCTCTTCTGAGAATCACTACTGTGATTCTGTTGGTTTTAGTTTTCTGTAAAAGAAAACTATTGTGCCGGCTTTATCTGTCCGTCCGCACTTTTTTTCTGGCCGCCCTGAGATCTTAAAAACTACTGAGGCTAGAGGGCTGCAAATTGGTGTGTTGATCATCCATCCTCCAGTCATCAAACATACCAAATTGCAGCCCTCTAGCCTCGGTAGCTTTTATTTTACTTAAGGTTAAATTAGCCATAATCGTGCTTCTGGTAACGATATATGGCAGGCCACCAGCGGGCCGTGGTTAAATATTCGTGGGCTGCGGCTCATACAGCATTATGCCCAAACCACCGAAAGTTAGATGTATTTTCGATGGCCTTGATTATACGCTGTAGCTGCAGTACAGAAAACTCGATTGCGTCGAAGAAACTTTGGCGCATTTTTTACTTGTTAAGTTTTAATCTTCATCAATAACGCTGCGTTATTATCGTTATTTTCAAGCTTCATATTACAGACCAATATTACTTTTTTCTTTGGTTATTTTCACGAATCTTTTCTCAGAGTCAGTCTTGTGATTCTGTTTATATTTTTTAACTTTTCTCTTCATCGATAACGCTGCGTTATTGTTGTTATGTTCAAGCTACATGCAACTGACCAATAACGCTCTTTTCTTACGTTATTTTCACAATTATCTTCTCAGAACCATTCTTGTGATTCTGTGGCATTATTTATCCTTTTTCATTCATCAATAACGATCCGTTATTCTTGTTATTTTTAATATTCAAGCTCCAAGCTAATATTATCTCGTTATTCTTTCGTTATTACCTGTAATTCCCGTTCCAAAACCTGTCCCTTATTCTTTAATGACTAGAAAAATCCCTTCCTTAATCTTAAATCTTCATCAGCCTTCACGCTTCAAGATGGCTCCCCGGACGTGACGTCATACACAAGGTGAAATCCCGAGGATTTCTTCGAGGCGCCGTAATGAACCGGAAATACATGGAAAGGTCAGCCATGTAAAGGACGTTGTATTTGTGTGTGAAATGCGCATGCGCGCGTCGATTTTTTGTCAACTTCCTCCTCATCAATATTTATATGTTGGCCTTTGCTAATAAGTATGTGTTTATTTTCTCTTCCCCAGGGACTTTTGAGTGTTTGCTTCCTCTCTCTCTCTCTCTCTCTCTCTCTCTCTCTCTCTCTCTCTCTCTCTCTCTCTCTCTTACTCTATTTACCGTCTTTAGTTTTCTGGTTGATTGTTGCAATTTCTCATTTTTAATCGCATGATGTCTTAATATTCTTTGGTCATTTGAAAATATTATCTTTCACAGTTTTCTGTTCTTTAATATCGCTCCTTAATTCATCATTTACCTCATTCTCTCTTGACCCATTTGATGACATTCGCTGATAGCAGCATGTCCTTATACTTTGTTCATCATTTTATTATTGTCCTAATTATTGTCTTATTATTGCCACTCTTGACTGGCCAGCGTTGTAATATTATTTTAATTTATCCTTCTCCCCCTCTTTTATTCTTCAACTACTTGTTTCCACCCATTCGAAAGTGACTGGTTAATGAATCGAGAAAAGGTAACTGATCAAAAAATAAAATTACTTATCTGTAGATACCCAAGTCCTTATTTTCTTATAATCAACTTTGAGGGATTTGAGATATAGGTAAACTCTCAGAGAGAGAGAGAGAGAGAGAGAGAGAGAGAGAGAGAGAGAGAGAGAGAGAGAGAGAGAGAGAGAAATATATTTATATATTCCACTCAGTCACTTTTTACCAGGTATGCATGTAATTGTAATAACCACAATGCCCTCTTAACTTGTTATTTTTGTGGTATCATAATTGTATTTTTCTTGTACATGTTAGTTACCGTAATTTTATTTGGTGCACATGTTAGATATCGTAACTTTATTCAATGCAAATGTTAGTTATCGTATTTAGCACACATGCTAGTTATCGTAATTTTATTCCGTGCATATGTTAGTTATCGTAATGTCATTTTAGTGCATATGTTAGGTATCGTAATTTTATTTAGCGCACATGTTACAAATTGTAATTTTAACTAGCACACACGTTAGTTATCGTTACTTCATTTAGTGAACGTATTAGTTATCGTATTTAGTGCACATGTTAGGTATCGTAATTTTATTTAATGGACATGTATGGTATCGTAATTTTATATCGTTCACATGTTATTGGTTGTGTATTGCACCATATAAACATCTGTCATTTTTCATTTGAAACCAGTTCTTCCGTTTTCAAATCTGAACACCTTAGTGTTAAGTGTACTAATACAACAGGTGTTGCTAATGAACGCCCATACCTGTAGTACCTCCCAGATTCCCACCCACGTTTTTTTTATGCCTGTTGCAACCCACGTCGTCTCCTCCACGCCCATGCATTACCCGAAAGACCCCGCCCATACACGCACACAGACACACACCTTCGATATTTCTCAATCCATTCGTATACCTTTTCACCTTTTCATAAAGGCAACACTCATCTTACCCATCACCCCTACACCCACCACTAAACCCTAAACCTACCCCCTCTCCCCCCTTTGCCGGTCTGTTCTATCAGTCTCGCCTGAAACATTTCTTGTCAGGTATTTTTTTACTACTTTTTCATTTTTTTTTTTTTTTGAGAATTTTTTCATTTAGCGTTGTTTTAAATTGTCTTTACTTTTTTACTTTCTTGAATTGAGTTTATGAATTCTTTTTTCGATGTCAGTAGTTGTTTTACAAATTAATGAACTGGGCTAGAAACACCTCCTTGTTGTAGGTAATAATAATAATAATAATAATAATAATAATAATAATAATAATAATAATGATAATAATAATAATAATAATAATGATAATAATAATAATAATAATAATAATAATAACAACACTTTCGTTGTTTTAATTTAACTCTTTTACAAATAAAGTAGGCACAGAGACACCTCCGTGTTGTAAGTAATATAATAATAATAATAATAATAATAATAATAATAATAATAATAATAATAATAATAATAATAATAATAATAATAACAACAACGCTTTCGTTGTTTTTATTTAACACTTTTCAACTTCCTTGAATTCTGCTCATCAATTATTTTCGTATTGTCAATTGCTGTTTTCACAAATGAACTATTATTATTATTATTATTATTATTATTATTATTATTATTATTATTATTATTATTATTATTATTATTATTATATTAGTACTGAGTCATTTACCACTTTGCCTTTTTATCCTGAAGGCAACGAGAAGTTCTTTCGATGTCAAAATAAATTTTCATACTCCCATTTATGAAGACAGAATATAGGAAACTAAACTAAACAGTTGTACAATATATATTCACAATAAAATTAAATCACGTCGGCTAACAATCCCTTTCTTTGCCTCCCTTCCTTTGTTTGTGCTTTGTGGATGAGATTAAAGCGAAAACTAATATTTAGGGCGAATTCCGTCGTGTCACGTCGTGCGCAGTAAATCTGCAAAAGTAAAATCCGTTGATTTTATAAAAGGTAAATTTCCCAGGGACTTCGGGACTGTCTTTTTTTCGTTTTTTTAGTTTTCTGTCCGCACTTTTTTCTGTCCGCACTTTTTTCTGTCCGCACTTTTCTGTCCGCATTTTTTCTGTCCGTCCTCAGATCTTAAAAACTACTGAGGCTAGAGGGCTGCAAATTGGCATGTTGATGGTCCACCCTCCAATCATCAAACATATCAAATTGCATCCCTCTAGCCTCAGTAGTTTTGATTTTGTTTAAGGTTAACGTTAGCCATAATCGTGCTTCTGGCAACGATATAGGACAGGCCACCACCGGGGCATGGTTAAATATTCGTGGGCCGCGGCTCATATAGCATTATATCGAGACCACCGAAAGATAGATCTATTTTCGGTGGCTTTAAATATACGCCGTACAGAAAACTCGATTGCGCCGAAGAAACTACGGCTCATTTTGCACTTTTTTTTTTTATACTGGATCCTCCAATCAGTGATGTCGATCATTGTCTGCGCTTTCAAAATCCACAAGAGAAATTAGGTCAAGTTATAATGTAAATATAATGTAAAACTATAATGAATACATGACGAGTACTCCAACCTCATCAGTTGAAGGCAATGTCTACAGACGAATTCTCCAGCACGAACTCATATAAAAAAAACATAATGTAAAAGGCTGAAAATATGATGATATAATGAAAACATGACGAGTACTCCCACCTAATCAGTTGAAGACAATGTATAGAAACGAATTCTCGCGCATGAACTCATACAGAAGTATAATGTAAAAGCATAAAAACGATAATGATATAATGAAAACATGAAGAGAACTCCCGCCGCATCAATTGAAGGCTGTATTGAGAGACAAATTCTGGCCCACGAACTTATATAAAAATATAAAAGTATAACGAGTGCTCCCCCCTCATTATTTGAAGACAATTGTCTGCAGACAAAAGTCTCGCGCAAGAACTTATACAAAAACACAATGTAAAAGTATAATGCAAAAGACTAGAAAGTATAATGATGTAATGAAAACATGACGAGTACTCCTGCCTCATTATTGAAAGACAATGTTTACAGACAAATTCTTTCACACGAGCTTACGCAGAAGTATAATGTTAAAGTATAATGCAAAATTCTAAAAAAATATAATGATATAATGATAAAATACCAATTACTCCCTCCTCATTATCTGAAAGCAATCCTTGCAGACGAATTCTCGGGAACGGATTTACATAAAAGTATAATGTAAAGGTATAATGCGAAAGACTGAAAAGTATAATGATATAATGATA
>NC_089742.1:28228347-28270847 GCF_040412425.1 Macrobrachium rosenbergii | reverse complement strand
TTGCATTGTTACCTGAGTGTGTCTGTATACTTGTGGAAATTATCCTTTTATTATTCTTTCTATTTCCTCTTCCATTATTATCGTCTTCCATGTTTTCTCATCAAGTTTTGCATTCGGCCTTGTGTTGTGCACCCATGAAGTTTGGCTGTTTTTGTCTATTTTAGGTTAGATTTTCATTATTATTCACGTGATATTATCGTATGAATTTACAGAATGAGTATTCAGGGTTTTGTTTTGTGATACAAGGAATCATAAGATGATGTTATTTGAGTTTATTTACACTGTTAATGTTTTCTGCTTTTTAGTTTTCTGTAACAGGAAACTATTGCGCCGCCTTTGTCTGTCCGTCCGCACTTTTTTCTGTCCACAATTTTTTTGTCCGCACTGTTTCTGTCCGCACTTTTCTGTCCGCACTTTTTCTGTCCGCATTTTTTCTGGCCGCCCTCAGACCTTAAAAACTACTGAGGCTAGAGGGCTGCAAATTGGTATGTTGATCATCCATCTTCCAGTCATAAAACATGCCAAATTGCAGTCCTCTAGCCACAGTAGTTTTTATTTTATTTAAGGTTAAACTTAGCTATAATCTTGCTTCTGGCAACCATATCGGATAGGCCACCACCGTGCCGTGGTTAAAGTTTCATGGCCCGCGGCTCACACAACATTATACCGAGACCACCTACAGATAGATCTATTTTCGGTGGCCTTGTACAGAAAACTCGATTGCGCCGAAAAAACCGGCGCTTTGTACTTGTTACTTGATTTCCTCAGATTATCCAGTCTATCTCTGTCTATATTGAACGCACATACACGCACCAACACACATACACCAACATATTCACATAGTGTAAGTAGATTATATATATATATATATATATATATATATATATATATATACATACAGTATATATATAAAACTCGTTTTTTCTCTCTCTCTCCTTGTTTTGGGCTTCAACGACAAGGAACAAAGATTTTGCGACGCCAGATCATCCTTAATCAATCAGTCAAGACTCTCTACATGCTCTTTTACTGTGCATAACCATCTTCTCTCTCTCTCTCTCTCTCTCTCTCTCTCTCTCTCCCCTTCAAATCTTGTAGTGTTTATAAATATTGATAGAGCTGCACCCTTCAATTTTTCACACTTTCTCCTATTTCTTCAATAATTCTACTTTCTCTCTCTCTCTCTCTCTCTCTCTCTCTCTCTCTCTCTCTCTCTCTCTCTCTCTCTCTCTCTCTCTCTCTCTCTCTCTGCAGTTTTTGTAGTGTTTATAAATAATGACGAAACTCCATCCCTAAATTTTTTATATTTCCACCTATTTCTTCAATAATTCTGCTCTCTCTCTCTCTCTCTCTCTCTCTCTCTCTCTCTCTCTCTCTCTCTCTCTCTCTCTCTCTCTCTCTCTCTCTCTTATACAGCACAGTTCCTGTGCCTTTAATAAAACCAACTCCACTGACTCTCGACCCAATAGCTTTATTGTGTTTTGTAACGAAATACAAGGAGGGGAGAGAGAGAGAGAGAGAGAGAGAGAGAGAGAAGAGAGAGAGAGAGAGAGAGAGAGAGACGTGAGGAGAGGGGGAAAAGATGTCGAGAACAGGTGAAGGTGGAGGAAGAGAAATATTGAGTGTAGCGAACGGGGGAGATGGAATGGATATAAAAAACATTTTACGAAAAGAAGAAGAATTGATATGGAAAATATTGATGAGAAATGTGCGAATTGATGACAGTGTAATAACGTGAAAAATGGATGAGATTGCCATAGAAGAGAATGATTTGGTGAAACTCAGAGAGAAGGAAATGTGAAGCCAAGAATTCGAGAAAATGAAGTTTTACATAGATGAGATTATCAGTTAAAAGAAACAAGTGAAAAATGGCGCCGCGAGGTTTCTGTACAGCTGCTACAGTGTATAATCAAGGCCACTGAAAACGGATCTATCTTTCGGTGGTATCGGTATGATGCTGTATGAGCCGCGGCCCATGAAACTTTAACCACGGCTCGGTGGTGGCCTGTCCTATAGCGTTGCCAGAAGCACGGTTATGGGTCACTTTAACCTTTAAAAAAATGAAAATTAATGAGGGTAGAGGGCTGCAATTTGGTATGTTTGGTGATTGGAGGGTGGATGATCAACATACCAATTTGCAGCCCTCTAGCCTCAGTAGTTTCTAAGATCTGAGGGCGGACAGAAAAAGTGCGGACAGAATTAAGTGGGGACAGATAAAAGTGCGGAGAGAAAGAACTGCGGATAGAATAAAGTGCGGACGGACAGACAAAGCCGGCACAATAGTTTTCTTTTACCGAAAATTAAGAATTTAGACTTATAATAAAAGTTATTTCTTGACGTTACAAAGTTCGGTAATGCTGAAGACGATTCAGAATTACCTTGACAACATTTACATGAAAATTAGATTCGGTTATTTTTACGTATTACTGGACAGTTAATTCATGATGCCTTATATAGTACTCGTATGTTTTGTATTTAGAATATTCGAGTTAAGTATTGTCCACATACATCTTTTTTGTCTGTCATCTCTTCATAATACATTCGACTTACTTACTTACTTACCTACATACTCTCTCTCTGTATAGACAAACACATACACACAAATATATATAAATTTATATATATATATATATACACATATATATATATATAATATTATATACACATATATATACATTATATATATAAAATTACTTTCACTCCTTTTACCATCTCTACTCTCTCTCTCTCTCTCTCTCTCTCTCTCTCTCTCTCTCTCTCTGTTTAAACATCCACCGTCTGGTCCCAATATCACTTATTTTTTACGAATTTCTTCCTCTTCTATTATCGTCCGTTACTTATCGCTCACTTCCTCGCTCCCTTTCCCCTCGCCCATTCCTCCGCTTCCCCTTTTTAACCTTTCCTTTGTCTTCTCAATTTCTTTCCCCTCTCGTCTCCTCTGTCCAACCCCCTCCCCTCCTTCCCCTCTCCCCAGGGGGAGTTTAGATTCTCTTCCCCTTCCGAGGGGTGAATTGGATCACAGTCGACTGATGCGAATCTGTGAAGAAAGGAGGGTTTTTTTTTCACGAATGCGTGTTGCGGTTAAAGGAGTCATTTTCCGATTATACTGGTGAAGAAGAAGAAGAAGAAGAGTGGGAGTTATTGGTCATCAGTTTGCAGGAGTATCTCTCTCTCTCTCTCTCTCTCTCTCTCTCTCTCTCTCTCTCTCTCTCTCTCTCTCTATATATATATATATATATATATATATATATATATATATATATATATATATATATATATATATATAATATATATATATAATCTCTCTTCCTTTGTTTCATATTTATTATTTATCTCTCTCTTTCCTAATCAAATTTGGCTACAAGAAAAAAGCAAGTGTTTGTCCTCATCTCTCTCTCTCTCTCTCTCTCTCTCTCTCTCTCTCTCTCTCTCTCTCTCTCTCTCTCTAATTAATAATCGTATAATGTGTGAATAGATTGAAAATGATACAACAAATCATAAGCCATAACTTTTCATCTAGCCCCCTCTCTCTCTCTCTCTCTCTCTCTCTCTCTCTCTCTCTCTCTCTCTCTCTCTCTCCACCCAGCTGCATTAGGATAGCAGGATATACACTTACGCTGGTATGTCGGGGCAGGCTGATGCAATGGTATGCCCGGCCTTCGATACATCCGCCATCTAGTACGGAGCATTTATTAATAAAGGAGCGCAACATGTCATCCTCCTGTCACTCACGGTTTTAATTACGGTTCATTGTTGGTCCTGTTACTCGCGGTTCGCTCTCCTCGAGTGGTTTTGCTACTTTTTTTTTATTTGTTCTACACTTACAGAATTTGCTCCGTAGATATACTCGCGATCTGCTCCGTGAGGCGTTGTTACTTTTTTATTACTTATACATTTGCAGAATTTGCTCCGTAGATCTGCTCGCGATTCGCTCCGTGGATCATTTTGCTCTTTATGTTGTTCTGCTACAAGTTTGTTCGCCAGATGTGCTCGAGATCTGCTCCGTGAGGCGTTGTTGCTTTTTTTATTATATACATTTGGATTATAAACCGATCTCACTCGCGATTCGCTCCGTGAGTCGTTTTGCTACTTTTTATATTTGTTCTACACTTACAGAATTTGCTCCGTAGATATACTCGCGATCTGTCCGTGAAACGTTGTTATTTATTGTATACATTGCCAATTTGCTCCGTAGATCTGCTCGCGATTCCCGCTCAGTAGTCGTTTTGCTACTTTATATTTGTTCTACCTACAAGTTTGTTCCGTAGATCTGCTCGCGATTCGCTCCGTGAGTCGTTTTGCTACTTTTTATATTTGTTCTGCACTAGAGGATTTGTTCCGTAGATCTGCTCGCGATTCGCTCCGTGAGTCGTTTTGCTACTTTTTATATTTGTTCTGCACTAGTGGATTTGTTCCGTAGATCTGCTCGCGATTCGCTCCTTGACTGTTGTTACTTTTTTCCGCCTGGGGTTTTGTTTCCGTAGATCTGCTCGCGATTCGCTCCGTGAGTCGTTTTGCTACGTTTTATATTTGCTCTGCACTGCAGGATTTGTTCCGTAGATGTGCTCGAGGTCTATTCCGTGAGTCGTTATGCTACTTTTTTATTTGTTCTACACTTCAGGATTCGCTTCGTAAATTTGCCACCTCACAGGATCTTATCAATGGGAGGATTTAGAAGTAGAAATCTTTTATGTGGATTTTGCAATGTTTTTCTAGTTTTTTTTTCCACTTCTTGTTTTTTACATTTTTCTTTTACATATTTTTCTTTTTACTATTGTCAGTGGTTCATTATGATTGTTAATCTGATTGGGTCTGTTTCCACTTACAATTTCAATTGTAGGACCTCTTTGTGTAATTCCTGTTATTATTAGTTTTCTGTGAAAGAAAACTATTGTGCCGGATTTGTCTGTCCGTCCGACCATTTTCTGTCCGCCCTCAGATCTTAAAAACCCTAGAGGCTGGGAGGGCTGGGGTGGTATATTGATCATCCACCCTCCAATCATCATACATACCCAAATTACAGCCTCTAGCCCCAATGTTTATTTTATTTGAGTTAAAGTTAGCCATAATCATGCTTCTGGCAACGATATAGATAGGCACCACCGGCCGTGGTTAAAGTTTCATGGGTCGCGGCTCACAGCACCATGCCGAGACCACCGAAGATAGATCTATTTTCGGTGGCCTTGATTATACGCTTTGCCAACAGCGACCTACAGAAAACTCGATTGCTCGAAGAAACTTCGGCTCATTTTTTACTTTTTATTTATAGTTAGCCGTTGCAAGTAATGCAGTGAAATATATTTCAACTTCTTTTCCGATCTGAGTTTTTGGGCAGTTGGACCTTCCCAATATTTTCGCTTCGGCCCCCGGGCCAGAAAAGGGAATGGGGAATTGCATATCAGTGCACTTTACTCAAATGAAATATTCTTATTCATTTCTAGTTGCCTTAAATAACTACCTATGCTCTTCTGTTCATTGTTTACAAATATCTCCTATGAATGCTTACTCTTTGGACTACTGTTCATTGTTTATAAATATCCCCTGTGAATGCTTCCTCTTATAGACTACTGTTCATTGTTTATAAATATCTCCTATGAATGTATACTCTTATAGACTACTGTTCAGTGTTTATGAATATCTCCTATGAATGCTTACTCTCATAGACTATTGTTCTTTGTTTATAAATATCTAGGAATGCTTCCTCTTATACACTACTGTTCATTCTTTACAAATATCTCCTATGAATGCCTATTCTTATGGACTATTCTTCATTATTTATAAATATCTCCTATGAATGCTTACTCTTATAGACTACTGTTTATTCTTTGTAGACTATTGTTCATTGTTTATAAATATCTCCTATGAATGCTTCCTCTAATAGACTACTGTTCATTATTTATAAATATCATCTGAATGCCCTCTTTGAGACTACTGTTCATTTGTTTATATTTCCACTGCTGTGGATGCTACTCCTATAGCCTACTGTTCATTGTTTATAAATATCTCCTATGAGTGTTACCTCTTATAGACTACTGTTCATTGTTTATGAATATTCCCTATGAATGCCTATACTTATGGACTATTTTTCATTGTTTATAAATATCCCCCATGAATGCTTACCCATGAGGACTGCTCCTATTCTTTGTTTATAAATATCTCCTTCATAAATAAATGCTTACTCGGACCGACTACGTCACTATTCACTTAAAAAAGATGAGACAGGATCTAGGTTAACCAATCATCAAGATCTTTTTTTGCACAATATGTCTTTAACTCTCTCTCTCTCTCTCTCTCTCTCTCTCTCTCTCTCTCTCTCTCTCTCTCTCTCTCTCTCTCTCTCTCTCTCACTTGCAGAGTGGTTGGGTTATTTCGTTGTTTCCCGTTCGAGGTCCGTCTGTGTGTTATTTTCTTGAGTATTCATCAGTTCACGGCTTATAATTTGAAAGATTCTTAGGGAGAGACATACTTATATTTGTATGTGTATATATGTATAAATGTATATATATGTATATCTGTATATATACGTACATATATAAATATATATATATATATATATATATATATATATATATATATATATATATATATATATATATATATAATATATATTATATATTTATATATATATATATATATATATCTATATATATGTATACATAGATAGATAGATGATAGATAGATGTTGTGTGTGTGTATGTGTATACACGTGTACGTGGTAAAAGGAGCTCTTGATAAGGGTGTAATCGGGGTGTATGCTAATTCAGACGGCGAGCTTCAAGTCATCTATGAGTAGAATAAGTAGTCTCAACATTATATAGAGAAATTTTGGTCTCCTCTTCCAAGTGAGGAACAGAAAGCCCGTTTGCCTCCAGGACAGAGAACTTTCATGCCACACAACTCTGTTCGAGACCTGAAAATGTCCGGAGAACTTGTAGAAGTTTTGCTGTCTGGACTCCACACCAGTAGTTATCAAATGTAAGTTTGCAGTACTAAGACTTAGCATTCTCTCTCTCTCTCTCTCTCTCTCTCTCTCTCTCTCTCTCTCTCTCTCTCTCTCTTATGCACACACACACAGGTTTATATATATATATATATATATATATATATATATATATATATATATATATATATATATATATATATAATATATATAATATATTGTGTAATAATAGTAATAATATCAACTAATGTGTGTGTGAATACATATATGCATTATATATACATATATACATGTGTATACATATAAATATAAATAATGAATGATTGAATAGTAAATAAATATACATATATATTTAGATATATATACACACATAAATACATACATACATACAAATACTTACACACATATACATACACACATATACATACATACAAATACATACGTACACATACATACATACAAATCAGTTACAACACTGTCAACGAATAACGGCAGACTTCTTCTTCTTCTTATAACCTATCGCATAGCTTTGACTCCTCTGTAAATTCCCCCGCAGTTCCTGTTATGCAGTCTTGGTCAGCATCCACCATTCCCCCCCCCCCCTTCCCCCGCCACCAGGAGGAAGAGGCCCTTGAAGGCAAAACAGAAAAGGATTCCCCAATGCCATCCGATCTCCATAACTTACGTTCTTTCCTAAGATGCCACTTTGGAGAGGAATTGACGTAAGGGCTGGTGGTGGTGGTGGTGGGGGGGGGGCGTGATTCTGACTTCCGTGCTTCTTTTTTTTTGTGTGTTTGTGTTGTGTGTGTGTGTGTGTGTGTGTGCGCGTGCGTGTGTATGTGTTTTTGTAGCTGTGAAGCTGTTGGGTATATAGACACGCGCGTGTGTTTTTATTTGGAATGTGTATATATATGTATATATATATGTGTGTGTGTGTGTATACACATATACCATATGTAAAGAGAGATACTGTATATATATAGAGAAAATTATATATATATATATATATATATATATATATATATATATATATATATATATATACACACACATATATATATACATATAATATATGTGTGTGCGTGTGTTCGTGTACGTCTGTGCGTGCGTGTGTGTGCCTATAAAACAAAACAAAGTCTCATAATCAAAGGCTAAATATCAAACTGCCGTGTTCCATTTATTTGACTCATAATTATTGAAGGCAAAAATTCTTAATCAGTTAAGTGACAAATAAAAGTTCACTATCTTATAATCCCAATATTATGCTGAAATATTCTTCAACACGTCTAGGTCAGGAGAATAAAAGGAATAAAAAAGAAAAAGAAAATAAGACGATAATAACCAATAACCAAATATGAGGGAAAGGAGAACGTTGCATAAATTAGAATGCAAAAAAGGTCCACGCAGTGTTGCAACCACAGGTGAAAGTTCCTAAACACAGGCGCAGTGTTGCCAAATCATCATCATCATCATCATCATCATCATCATCATCAACAACCTCTCTCTTCAGACACTCAATACCTTTACCTCTCTGCCTGTTCTTCCTCCTCCTCCTCCTCCTCCTCCTCCTCCTCCTCCTCCTCTACCGCCTCTTCTTCTTCTTCTTCTTTTATTGACTACTTATTGAGTCTGTCCTTCTGTAGAGCTACGAAATTTTGTTAATAACATGACAGATCGAAGTCTGGAATTTGTCATCATCATGTACTGTCCATTTGGTCTGTGCAATTGTTCTCTCTTTGCAGCAATGGCTCTTCATTATTATTATTATTGTGTGTGTTATTATTATTATTATTATTGTGTGTGTGTATTGTTGACAGCATCAGATGAATTGATTTTATGTTAAGCTGAAGAAAACAGAATTGTTCGCATAATTGAGAAGACTCAATATAAAATAAATTCGTCTG
Organism: Macrobrachium rosenbergii; assembly: GCF_040412425.1. NCBI lineage: Eukaryota > Metazoa > Arthropoda > Malacostraca > Decapoda > Palaemonidae > Macrobrachium > Macrobrachium rosenbergii. Next base: position 28,262,006 of record NC_089742.1, on the reverse strand, counting down.
AACGTTTGATAGAGGGTCTACGTCCTTCTTGTATTATAATAATAATATATGTAATGCCAATAATAATAATAATTGTGTGTATTGTGTGTGTGTATTATTATTGTATTGTGTGTTATTGTTAACCGTTTCTCTTTCATATCCCACGCAAGTGTTTATTTTCCCCAACTTTCGTCTTCATGCTATATTCGAAATTTCAAATAGATTCTGTTTTAGTTGGTACATCCATTGGAAAATTAAAAGACCTTTATTTCCTAAACAGTATCTACTCTGATGCGTGATGCCCATGTAATCTTGATTTAGAAATTTACTCCGAAAAACGAAATAAACTAGTTTTCAAGTCATAGGCTGTAATTAGAAGATTCCACCCCTAAAGTATTATTTTATTTATTTATGTACGTGGTAGTTGGTAGACTGCGATAGGTGACAGTCAGTACAGATTAAGGGTATAAGGATGGCAGAAACTTCACTTTAGAATAATTCTGATAACTGCAAAGGCGCCTTGTTCTAAGCCACATATTGATGGAAAAGACCAATGGTGGTACCTGGTAGATAACTGGCTGTTATAGGCTAGGCGTGGGAAAGGGTCAAAGAACAGGAGACAGGGTGAGCAAAAAATATGTAAAAGGAAAATGCCAAGACATCTAGATGTTTCACGGACACTCACAAAAGCCTGCATCCTTCCACAATCTTTTGCTTGCATGCATTATGTATCATTCATTCCGTGGTTTTGCTTGTGATATGCCAAGGCCGATAAGGGATCAGGGAAGATAAGAATTACTGCTGGGGTAACCTTCGGCACGACTGATTTTTTACTTTTTTGTTTTATTTTTTTTTTTTTAAGTTCTTTCGTGAATTTCACCTTCTCCTCTGCGACGGATGGAGAGGTCTGTCTGTTCCTGCATAATCACCTCGACCGATTTCTCTTCAGGTATAGGATGATCATGCTCTTGATTTGTTTGGTAGGCTCTCTCTCTCTCTCTCTCTCTCTCTCTCTCTCTCTCTCTCTCTCTCTCTCTCTCTCTCTCTCCAGTCTCTCTCTCTCAGTAGCTCTGAATCAACTTGGTGAAGATTTTTGCTTCTCTCTATCTCCTGTCTCTTTCATTAGGACCATTGCCGTGAAAATGATAGTAATCTGTTTCTCTCTCTCTCCTCTCTCTCTCTCCTCTCTCTCTCTCTCCTCTCTCTCTCTCTCTCTCTCTCTCTCTCTCTCTCTCTCTCTCTCTCTCTCTCTCTCTAGACATCACAGTCCAAGCATTCACATCATTCAGATTTGTCAAATATATGACCATTGGAATAATTTCATATCTATAATTGTGTGAGAGAGAGAAGAAGAAAGAAGAAGAAGAAGAAGAAGAAGAAAAGAAAAAAGACCTAATCAATTTTTACCTCGTCGGAGGACGAGAAGAGAAACATCGTTCTTTTTTTTTTTTGTTCAGGATTCGTCTATGTTTGAAAAATCCTCTCAGGTCGTTTCTGAAGGTCTCTCTCTCTCTCTCTCTCTCTCTCTCTCTCTCTCTCTCTCTCTCTCTCTCTCTCTCTCTCTCTCTCTCTCATGGGAACTATTGCCCTGAACACTGAAGTAATCTTTCTCTCTCTACTTTATATATCTACAAACAAACAGTTCTACTAGGCAATTCTCTCTCTCTCTCTCTCTCTCTCTCTCTCTCTGTGTGTGTGTGTGTGTGTGTGTGCTTCCCGCTGTTCATTTGTTAGCTTTTGTGGTCTTATATATATATATATATATATATATATATATATATATATATATATATATATATATATATATATATATATATATATATATATATATATATATATATATATATATATATATATGCATATATATTCCTAAAGGACTATAAAATTTCATGCGAAATCTCTGAAGAAAGACGAGTGGTAACGATTTAAAAAAAATGAAAAATAAAAAACAGAAATAAAAATGATGTTCTGAGGATAAAATGCTGTTGTCAGCATCATATGCTAAGATCATACACCCAGCTGGAATGCGTGTGGGTGTGTGTGTGTGTGTGTATGTTGTGTGTGTGTAAGAGAGAGAAGGAAGAAGGAAAGAGAGAAAGAGAAATTTATTACCTTCTTTATCATGACGTCCTTAGAAAGAGATATATACAACCAAATAGGATTTTTCATAATATTTCTCTTTCAAAGGCGATTTCGTCGACGTGCTATGCACGACCATTTATGATGTATGCAATAACGGTATAAATTTATACATCTTACAGTAATTTGAGCAGAAAAGTCTGACTGAAAATATCATCTAGTCACTGAAATGTTCCATTTCTCTTGAAGGCATATTTCTTTACGTATAAGGTGGTAGAAACGCCCCTCTTGCTCCAAGTATCATGTCTTTGATAAAAAGTGTATAACATTCGTGAATGATAGGTGATTTGCATGTCTAAGATGTCTGGTGGAAGACATACCAGAAGTCCCAGTCTTATTTTTGTTTGGTTTTCTTTGTTATTTTTTAGTTTTTTTTTAATTCGGTTTGGCTTAATTGTTTTGATCACCTTCATTTACTTATTAAGTTGTCTTTATTTCTTTATTTCCAGTTCCTTTTTCTTGTACTTATTTACTTCTGTAATTCCTCATTAGTTTTGATTCATAGTTTTCCCTTATTTAAAAATTTTTTTTTTTCAGTCTTAACAAAATTTTTTTATTTGTATCATCCTAAAATTTCACCTCATTTCATACCAATTTTAATGTCAGGTTTAAAATTCAGTTAACTTAAAATGTCTGACTTGCAATTTTCTCCAAATTTTTTATTCCTTGTGAATTTCTCATTCTGATATTGCTTTCATCCCGAGAAATCACATTGCTAATGACCACTGAATGATGGTATTATTATTATTGTGTGTATTATTATAATTATTATTATTATTACTATTATTATTATTATTATTATTATTATTATTCAGAAAAGATAGACCTGTTCATGTGGAACAATACAAAGGGGCCACTGAATTAAATTACTTCAAAGAATATATTGGTGTTCATTACAGGAAGAATTAAGAAGTAAGTGAAGGAAATACCGAGAAGAAAGTCCACTTATCAAAAAGAAAAAATTAATAAATAGATAAATAGATAAAAATGTATCAAAATGCAAGAAGAATAATATTAGGGCAGTAATGCACGGTATGGGAAATTGAAACCGGGGTCTCTCATTTCATCCTGCAATTTGTTTCCATACGCTGGTGTAGCGATTAGTGTCGTGGATTGCCACTGCAGATGTCGCGGGTTCGCGTCTCCCTCAGGGCGCTGAGAAGTCACTGGCTCTGTATCATGATCAGTTACTGCTGCAGTGCGGGGTCTGCTGGGGTGGAGGTTGAAGCCAACAATCTTTGGAAGCTTGAATTTCAAGTCTGCCCCCTAACTGGTGTGCTGTGTCATGTGAAGGGGTTTCATCTACTGAAATAAATAATAATAATAATAATAATAATAATAATAATAATAATAATAATAATAATAATAATAATAATAAGTAATATATATAAATAGATAGATAGATAGATAGATAGATAGATAGATAGATACTAACCTAAGTCCTAAAAGCCAAACTCAAAGAGAAACCTAACTAAGTCCACAAAATGACTCAAGAAGAGAGAGAGAGAGAGAGAGAGAGAGAGAGAGAGAGAGAGAGACCTAAATACAAGAAAGACAAAACCCAAAGTAAGGGAAAATCGTAAGTGGCCTTCAGAGATACGAGACAGAAAAGAAACGAAGAGAGAGAGAGAGAGAGAGAGAGAGAGAGAGAGAGAGAGAGAGAGAGAAAAGCAAGACTGGGCGTCTTGTTTCCCAGGGGAACGACCAAAAGTGACTGGTGGGAGAGTCCTTCGTATTTACATCTAGGCTAGTTGTAAATAGGCACTTTTTTTTTTTGTTCGTGGCGTGAAAGTGTGTGAATGTAACAGTTTGTGTATACGTTCAGTGTGTCTGTGCGCGCGCGCGTGAGATCACGCGCGCTGGGGCTTCGCACGGGAAAAGTGAATAAGATTGTGGGGTGTTTTAAATTCCTTTTCCGTTTTTTTTTTTTTTTTTTTTTTTTTTTGTCCGTTCGTAGCGTAATTATACTTGGGGTCAGATTGCGTTGGTTGGGTGTGTGTATTTTTTAATTTTTTTTTTTTTAGCTATGTACAGATTTTATCCAGAAAGTTTTTATTGGGAAAGTTTTTTTTTCCTTGTTTTTTCACCTTCGGTTATGTCGTGTGTGTGTGTTTACAAAGTTTTTTTCTGGTGTTTAAATTGTGTGAATTATGTCATTAAACTTTGCTGTATACTTTTTCTAATGCATTAAGAACTTTTGTGGTGGAATAATAACATTATATATATATATATATATATGTATATATATCTATATATATATATACTCTCTTTTATATATATAATAATATATATATATATATATATAATATATATATATATATATATATATATATATATATATATATATATATATACTATAATATATATATATATATTAACTTTATCACATACACAATTGTTCTGTGTAGTAAAGTACTAAAGGACCTCATTCAAACTGGATGGTATCTAATGGGTATTTATTCAGAAAAAGTTACAAGCTTTCTTGGACAAACAAGTATCCGTACGGATGCCAGTGTATGTGGTGTTTGTCCAAGAAAACATGCTTTTTCTGAATAAAATGATCCATTAATACCATCCGAACTGAATAGTCCTTTAATGTGCTATAATAATGTGTGTGTGTATGTTTGTTTCTTACTCCTAAATAATTATCATTTAGTAGTAGTTATAATCATGTTCATAAACCACAGAACATCTGGGACTGGGCGCTATTCCACACATGTACTTGATAAGCAACCAACATTTGTCATACCAGATTGCATTTATCATCTGTTACGAGAGCGCTGTCCAATAGATCATTGCTAAACACAGCGATATAACGTGGCATTGCATCGCGCGTAAAATTTACTATCGAGACTTTCATTCACAAAAACTGATATTGTACGTGACGGATTTATTCGCTTCGAAGAATGCGAAAAGAAACTTAAATTTACTTCAAAGTATCTTTGAGAAGATTCAGATTTTTTAAGTCGCAGGGACCTTTTGCAGAAGGGGGTTTCCTGTGTTTGAAAAATATGAAAAGTTATGATAATTTTTGGACGTAGATTGGCAAGAGAATAATATTTTTTATGAACTAACTGCTGACGTTTGGTAACAAAAGCTATCCTTCTCTAACGCATTATGGAAAAACAAAGCTGTTATATTAACTAACTGATAATGTGTTGCCATACAAAATGCTGTTTTTGCTTTTGTTCAAACAGAACGATTTTACTGATTTTCTCTAGAAACGATTGAAAAATTAAATGTGTATTATAGATTTTGTATCACTTACTTGCTTTAATCCTATGTTGTTTTAGTTCGCGAATGTCGGAACATTCTTACGCAGAGGCCAGTTGGTTCATTATGAACTCTGCCCTAAAATGGAAGGCTGCAGTATCTGCAAAAATACAGAACTGAGGAAAATGGTAGATACTGCAGTTTTACTTGTCCTTACTACTGATTTGCAGATACTGTAAGCAAGGTCCAAAATAAAGCGAAGAATCATTCTGAAACTGCAGTAGCTTGTGTATTAGTGTTCACAGGCCTAATAGAGGCATATATCTCAATTTCAAATTCTGCCAGACACTGCAGTTTTCCATTTAGGACCACCTGGATTTTCTTTGTCAGATGTGATGTACAGGTAAAAGTTTTCAAGCTGGCCTGAGTTCACCTGTCTAACATTGCCACCGTGAGTGTGCTCCCATAATTTATTTACGTAAAAACGCCAGTATCGTTACCTCCATGGAAAAGGCCAGGCGATTAACCCCCAAGGAGATTGTTAATTGCAACTTTTCGTAAGGAGAAATAGCTAAACCCTCGTGCTGTTTTGGATATAGGCCCCATTTTCAGTTGCCCCCTTTTTGGGAGGACTGAGTGGGGAGTCCCTTGGGTATTTAAAATAATTCGTGAACTGACTCAATCAGGTGCTTCATTATCCCATAATAGGGAGTCGTTTCAATGAGGCTTTGTTCCTGAACATGCAGTGAATTGAAGAGAGACCAGGCGAAGGAATAAGACGAAGCTCGGGTTGAATGTTTAAATTTTTATTTTATTTTTGCGAAAACTTGAAGCAGAATTGCGCTTGAATACTTAGATGGTATTGTCGATAAATCTGCTATGAAAAAGTGGTTAGTCTATCCCTGTTAGATAAGTTATAGGGTCTAAATATGTATATTTATGGAACTTTTTTCAATTTTAAGAGTTTATCAAAGAAGTTCCGCTTGCATTGCGCTGTAATCAACATAATTATCATGTGCTGTTGCGCTTTTGATGAATATTATTCTTTGACATTCTACAACCAGTGTGCCACATGATATTATTTTTCATAAATGCCCATGATAGTTTGCAACCTTTCTGTCAAGCCGTAGAGAGATTTCACCTTCATGATGCAAATTAACTTGAATGTGACGTTCGCTCCTGAGGGCAGGACTGAGTTAAAGATTAAGATTAATGCTGCATTTTTCGTGATCAAAGTATTTTTTTTTTTTTTTTCAGCTTATAGGTCATCTTCGTTTCCGTTAATTTTAAAGTTCATTGTGATATTGACAGTAATTTGTTTGACAGCCTTGCCAGACATTTTGTTGGTGGATTCGTGTGTATGTGATACAAATATTCAAAGGCAAATAAAAGTTTTAATTGGGGTGTTTAATAGTGTGTGGGGTTGTGTGTGTGTGTGTGTGTGAGAGAGAGAGAGAGAGAGAGAGAGAGAGAGAGAGAGAGAGAGAGAGAGAAGAGAATCGTTACACATATGCATACGTATACACTGTACACACATACATATATATATATATATATATATATATATATATATATATATATATATATATATATATGATTATTTTTCTGTTTCATTATTAATCTGATATTTCCACTTCCGTTCATGCCTTATTCATACCCCTCTCTTTATGAATGCTGTTAAATGGCCGAAATATGAAGCCCTTTCTATAATATTTTTCCATATCATTAGAATTAATGCATTACTCTCATGGTAGGTGAAAGCGTGTATTGACGAATACAATTCTCTCTCTCTCTCTCTCTCTCTCTCTCTCTCTCTCTCTCTCTCTCTCTCTCCTTCGTAAGAATCCTGGTTGTGGCTACCACTTCCACAGGCCTCTTTGCTAAATAAAAAGTAAAAAATGCGCCGAAAAACAATCAAGTTTTCTGTACAGCGTACAATGCTGTATAAAATTATCAGCTACGACCTCGCTACGCTCAGTTACTCCCAGATGCGGTTGAGTGAAGGTGCGTCTCATGCCTCCGGAAAGCCCTGCCAGACGCAGGAAAGATGGCTAAACTTAACCTTAAATAAAATAAAAGCTACTGAGGCCAGAGGGCTGAAATTTAATATGTTTGATGATTGGAGGGTGGATGATTAACATACCAATTTGCAGCCCTCTAGTCTCGATAGTTTTTAAGATCTGAGGGCGTACAGAAAAAGTGCGGACGGACAGACAAAAACGTCACAATAGTTTTCTTTTACAGAAAACTAAAAGGCCCACTTGAATCCAGTGATAATTGCAGTGAACGGTATACATTTCCTGGGCTCTGTCCTAAAGGGTATTTAAAACTCCCAAAGAAATAAACTATATTGACAGGACATAGGACATTTTTAAGGAAGCACAAGGCAAGAAATTTTTGCAAAGTGAAGAGAAGTCCTCACATAAATCCAGGGTTTTATGACAATTACTCAAAATGATTTGAGAATAATATATATATATAATATATATATATATATATATATATATATATATATATATATATACATATATAATTTTTATGGATTTACTCACTGTCCGCTGTCCCGTGGAAGAACCCTAGATCTTGTGACATCCAGTTTGAGTAGTTATAATCAATCAATCAGTCCGGGGGAAAAACGGGTAGATGCTGAAATGAGTAGAGATGCAATTCTCCTTATATTGAAATTAAATTAACTTGTATTTTTATCTATTTAGTTATTAATTTTTTAATGATTTTCTTTTTTTAATAAGTGATCTCTTCTTTCTGTATTCCCCATTATCTTCTGTTGATTCTTTCTAATGAACATCTAAACATTCTTTGGAAGCTTGAGTTTCAAGTCAGTGGCCCCTTTGGTGGGCTTGTTCCATACGAATAGTGTTCATCTTCTGGATGATAATAATAATGATAATAATAATAATAAAAATAAGAATAATAATAATAATAATAATAATAATAATAATAATATAATAATAATATTAATTGAGCAATTGGTGCTGAGAATTAGAATGTTTTGCCGTTTCTTTGATTTTTTATTTGTTTCTCGTTTTCATCGCATATTGGTGACTTAAGTTATTGCGATGTGGTTTTTCTAAATAGTATGCACACACACACACACTATACACACATATATATATATGTATATATATATATATATATATATATATATATATATATATATATATATATATATATATATACTATATATATAATCAGAAAGCTACAAACGTCGCTAATATCAATTCACTCTCCTGATTCCTCTCGTCAAATCGCTGGTTTGCTCGACCCACAGGACAGTGGACTTATTATCAACAAAAATTCCCCTTCGGTAACATATATGAAAATATATATTACTTCAAAGTAGAGTGAAGTGGATATTAAGGACGTTTGTAGCAGTGATTTCAAGTCAGTGCGACAAACGTACTACACGGGTCAACATGGCAGAGGTGGGGTGGATTGTTCCAAAAATATATTGACGGGTGAGTTGATGGAGTGTTCATCTTCTGTATTATAATAATAATGATATTATAATAATAATAAAAATAATAATAATATTAATAATAATAATAATAATAATAATAATAATAATAATAATAATATAATAATATTAATTGGACAAACAATTGGTGCTGTGGATATTAGAATGTTTACGGGTGAGTTTCTTTGATTTTTATTTGTTTCTGGTTTTTCATCGCATATTGATTCCTCGTCCGTCGCTGGTTATCCACGGATGTGGTTTTCAACTAAAAGTATGTAACATATATGAAAATATACACAGGTACACACACACACACGTTTGTACGATTGTATATGAATCACGGTGATGTGATAAATAGTCATATATATGCGACAATATATATATATATGGCAGAGGTATATATCGCCCAAAACGCAAAACACCTGAGTTCGATGGGTGATTGATGGAGATGGTATTATTATACCCTCTTTGTGGCCGACTGGTTAGTAGTCCTGATTCTCGTCCGTCGCTGGTTCGACCCACGGACGGTGGATATTATCAACTAAAATTCCCCTTCGGTAACATATATGAAAATATATTACTTCGGGAGGTAGAGTGAATTGGATATTAAAGGACGTTTTGTAGCTTTCAATTGTATATGAATCACGGTGATGTGAAAATAGTCATATATATATATATATATATATATATATATAGGCCATACAAGTCATATATATGTACACACTATATTATATACGAAAATAAATTTCTGACTCACCATCTCATCAAGGTCAGGCAGGTCTTTCAATTGAAAGAGGCAAGGGCGCTGCCCACTAAGACCATACAAAGTCATATTCGGTATTGCATGTATGTGTATGTGTGTTATTGAAGCCGCGCTCGTGCGCTTGATTGAAAGCACTGTGACGTGATTGTGTTAATCAGTGTGTGATAAACCTATCAAAGATCACCTGCCGTTCATATCGACTGAGGCGAGATAAAAAAAAAAATATATTAATAAATCGCGAACATCAAATACTTTTAATGCTTCACCAAATACTAATTAGATGAAAGAGAGAGAAGAGAGAGAAGAGAGAAGACACTGGGTGAGAGAGAGGCAAAGCTTGTCTTTTTCAAACCTAGTAACATGAAATTAGATAATTAATTAATGACTTACCTGGAATAACCCTGCATCAAAACATGAGGGAATATGTTTCATATAATCCAGCTCTTCTGATATGCCATAAAAAAACCAGGACAAAAAATAAGGAAAACCGATAATTTTATCTTATCTTTGATAAATATAATTTCGTTAAACAGATCATCAAAACAACAAGCAGATTAATTCGTAAATCACAACTGTTGTTGATTCTTGCTTTTCTAGGAACGTCAACAAAAAAAAATAATAAAAAACAAATAAAAGTATTTTAGTTCAAAGCTTGGCATTCATAGCGCCAGTCCATTATTTACGTACAAAAGCTATTCAAAGGTAGGTGTGTGTGTGTGTGTGTGTGTGCGTTGAATTTATTTAAAGGACTGTGATTTTGTTTGTTTTTTTATCGTCCCTGTATTTTTTATCCTTGGCACCCTTTTCATCAAAAGGTAAACACGGAGGGCTCACTAAGTATAGCAAGTCGTCACCAACCTTTTTGGAAAAAAAAAAACAAATAAATAAAAAAGAAGTTGACTTCAAAAGCTTTCGAGTGTAATGTCAGCGATGGGAGAACTGAGATTCTCTTTATCTTCAAAAACATCCAGCTGGTGCGGTATTCTTTTATGGTTAATATTCCCTATTCCCCCTTCCCCATCCCCCAAAAAATAAATCTTGTAGCTGAATTAAGACAGTTCATTGTCTTCTAAACAAATACATCTGGATATGAACTTAACTGCAGTGCAACCACTTTTATCCAGTAATTAAATGCCTCTTGATACCTTCTCCATTTAAAATTATTAGCAAGAAATTAAGATAAAAACCCCATGGCATAAGAATACTCCTGTCCTTTACAGTCATTCAAACCAAGATTTGATAAGATTTCTTTTAAGTTAAGGAAGTGCAGTTGTGGAATCTTCAGATCCCCGAGTGTTTCAGCGAGGAGGGGGGGGGGGTTAGTCTGTTAATTCTGTCCATAGGGGTTTTCAGCTGAATATGTAAACGAAAGAAAGAACGAAAAAGAAAAGGTTATTAGATATGTTATGATCACGAAAAGCCAAAGTCGCTCTTCCGTGCCAGGTTGTTTCAATAGAATTAGTGTTGTTTCTCAGTAGCAATAGTGTTGTTTCGAAATCTGCTTCGTTTCAGTCATTATATGCTGCGGATCAAATGCATCCCAAGCTTCGAATAGATTTAAATATGATTGAATCTTAGATCAAGTCCATACTTTCAATGCAGGAAAACTCACTATCATCGTATTTATAAATCATAAATTTTACCTCAATTTCCTCTTCGGCATAAATTTTACCTCAATTTCCTCTTCGGCAAGACGATTACATCCGAAGGAATGCCATCCTTTCATCCTTTTTAATCCTCCCATCCTATCCAACACGTGCTGCTTGCTCTCTGTGACAGCAATTAAGAGAAAAGAAGAAGAAGAGAAAAAAACTGGAAAATAAGTCAGCCGCGTATTGACAGGTGTACGGGCGTGGAATGGCTTCTTTCTTCGTTACAGCTTTAAGTTTGTCAACTGTGACTCAATTGACCCTTCGAGGGGAAAAAGGGAATCGCTGCAGGGTGTGAGAGAGAGAGAGAGAGGACGTGGGTAGGTAGACAGGCAGTGGAATTGGAGATAGGGGAGAAAGAAGATGTTTAGATAGGTAGATAGGACAGGGAGATGGAAGGAGAGAGAGAGAAGAAGAGAGAGAGAGAGGAAAGATGTTTTGAGTGAGCAGATGGCAGACTGGGAACTGAGAGAGAGAAGAGAGTAGAGCAGAGAATGAGAGAGCTCCTGGGGGTAGGCAGATAGAGACTGAGAGAGAGTGGAGAATGAGAGAGAGAGAGAGAGAGAGGACTCTTAGGCCTAGAGGAATTGGGGAATGAGAGAGAGAGAGAGATGTTAGAGTGGGCCAGGCAGGGGAATAGAAGGGTAGAAAGGGGTGAGACACCCCACAAAATAGGACTTAAAGGGAAGGGAGTAACAGTGCAATGGAGAGAGAGAGAGAGAGACTGGGAATATAAAAGGAAAGGGAAGGATGGGCGGGTGTGCATAAGGGAATGAATTAAAGAGAGGAAGGGGAGGAAGAAAAAAAAAAGATGAAAAAGAATTTAGGAAGGAAGCAAGATAGAGAGAGAACGGGCAAGAAGCTGCAATACAAGGTTTAGATAGAGGTTCCAGAGAGAGAGAGAGGGCTCGGATTATTGCTGTACAAATTGAGAGAGAGAGAGAGAGAGAGAGAGAGGGAGGGAAGACTGAGGTTATGAAATTTATTGAAAAAAAACAACAGCCTTTTATTCTCGAACAAAAGTCATTCTCCCTTGAAAAAGTTGTATTCATTTTTGAACGAAGATCATATTTGTCGAAAATGTTATTTAATTCAAAAGCAAAGATGATGATTTTGAGAGAGAGAGAGCTCAGAACAGGTCTTTTCTTTGAAAATGCAATATTTATTCCTGGGCATTTACTCCATTTTCATGAGTCTTTCTGTGATAGTGCAACATTTATTCTGATAGCAAATATATATCGTTTTTATATATTTAATATATATATATATGTATATATATACAGTATATATATATATACAACATATGTATATGTATATATATATATATATATATGTATATATATATGTATATATATATATAGATATATATATAGTATATATATATATATATAAGTATGTATATGTATATTATAATATTTTGAATAGTTGAGAAAGAATTATTTTTGAATAGTCAGGAGGAAGAAGATGGAAAACCTCAGTTCTCAAGAACAGGACTGAAAACAATGAGGAATTTTGTCACTCATTGCAAGGAAGAATGAATATCACTGAAATGCTGTGGAACAAATGACTAAGTTTCAGTTACCATAAAATGAAAAAACAGGTCTCATAAAAAACAATGAGGAATTTTCCATCATATCTTTTTCCAAGACACAAAAGTTAAACTTATGACAAGTCTCAGTGAAACTATATAATGCTGTGGAACAATTAACATCGTCCAGCTTGTGCAATTCGTTTTGATACACATACACTCTATATTTGCACTGCCCATTTCTCTCTCGCTCTCTCTCTCTCTCCTCACCTTTCTCTCTCTCTCTCTCTCTCTCTCTCTCTCTCAGATGACTGTAACTATGCTTGTGCGCTTTTTCGAACATTTAAACAAGCCAACGCGTTTGCTTTATTATGATTTCAAGTTATTCGTTTTTTTAATGTATGATCCATTTTTGTGAAAAGAAATCTGTACAATTTACCTATTTGTAAATTTATATTGTATATATTTCACTTTCCCTTACCTCATCCAGTCAATCGTTTTATCAGAGTCTCTTAGCCCGTCACAAGGGGTTCCCGTCCCCCTCTCCCTCCCTCCTCCTCCTCCTCCTCCTCTCCACGACCTCTCCTCACCTCTCTTTACCTCTTCTCGTTCTGCTCTCTTTCTTGCTCTGTCTATATTTCTCCTCCTCCTCTTCTTCTATACATCTCTCTCTCTCTCTCTCTTCTCTCTCTCTCTCTCTCTCTCTCTCTCTCTCTCTCTCTCTCTTTCTTTTGTACATTTCGTTGCAGAACACAATAAAGCTATCGTGTCGAGTCAGCAGCGTTGGTTTTAGTAAAGGCAGAAACTGTGCAGCATAGTAACAGTAACAGCAGCAACAGCAGCAGCAACAGTCTGGGGAGAGCCGTGTGGCAGTCAAGAGAGGGTGGATTTTAGAGCTGTTGGTGGAGGATGGCGTCTTCTTACTTTTGCACTGGCGTTTCCCAAAGTCAGTTGGTTATTTATTTATTTTTTTTCGTTTTACTTTTTTTTATCTTATGGAATTGTTGTATCCGCTGACAAGTTCAGTTATTATTATTTTATATTTTATATCCAAGTCTCTCTCTCTCTCTCTCTCTCTCTCTCTCTCTCTCTCTCTCTCTCTCTCTCTCTCTCTCTCTATCTCTCATTATATATATATATATATGCCCTCTCTATATCTTCTCTCTTCTACTATATAACTGACTTTTCTACTTGCGAGATGGTCTGGATTCATCTCCGTAAATCACTCTGTTTACAGGTCAGTCACTTCATTGACAGTCTCAAATGTGGTAGACTGTTTATAAGTCAGTCTTTTCAGGTTGGTTATTGTTCCATCCGTCATAGCTAACTCTTCCTATTTACGAGTCAGTCTGAAAACTTCAGTGATAGTCTCGAATATGATAGACTGCCTGTAGGTCAGTCTGTTCAGTCTATTATCTCATCTCTCACAGCTGACTCTTTCTGTTTACGAGTCAGTCTGAAAATTTCTGTCATCCGTCATAACTGTCTCTTTCTGTTCTGAGTCAGTCTGAAAATTTTTGCTAACCGTCATAACTGACTCTTTCTGTTTGTGAGTCAGTCTGAAAATTTTTGCTATCCCTCGTAACTGACTCTTTCTGTTTACGAGTCAGTCTGAAAATTTCTGTCGTCCCTTATAACTGACTCTTGCTATTTTGTGAGTCAGTGTAAAAATTTTTGCTATCCCTCGTAACTGGCTCTTTCTGTTGACGAGTCAGTCTGAAAACTTCAATGGCAGTCTCAGACGAAGCAGACTGAAAGTACCAGACCTACTCAAAATACCCATTAAAACCAGGAACCATTTTCCCCTTCCATTTCACTATCATCTTGGAACTTGGGTCAGATGCTCCCTGGCCCCACCCCACCCCTCGCCCCTAATCCCTGTGTATTTCATAAGCCAGCCAGGCACACTCATTACATCATTACTCTCTCTCTCTCTCTCTCCTCTCTCTCTCTCTCTCTCTCTCTCTCTCTCTCTCTGGATTCATAGTTCAGCTTATGGAGCTAACTTCATTTGCTATATTCTAATCATGGCATATATATATATATATATATATATATATATATATATATATATATATACATACATATATATACATATACATATACATACATACACACACACACACACATATACATATATATATATATATATATATATATATATATATATATATTTATATCGATTATATGAAATCCATCACCTTTCCTCTCTTAACTAAGTTGAATAGAGGTACTTGGTGGTTAATCGACTGTGATGATTCGTAGCAGTGTTAGAAACTGGACATGGGCTAGCAACCTCATTCCAAAAAAAATATATATGGAAACCGGACCAAGGCACTCCTGGACAGCCCCCTCAAAGGGAGAAAAAGCACATAGTTGAAAAATGATATATTCTGCACTCTGACTTTGAAATAAGTATGTCTGCAGTACTAGCTGTTGGGATGGACGTTCCTTTGTATTCTGGTTTTCTGTAAAAAAACTATGGTGCCAGCTTTTGTCTGTAAATCCATCTCTTTTATGTTCACTTTTTCTGCCTGCACTTTTTTCTGTCTCCTCAAACCTTAAAAACTACTGAGGCTAGAGAGGGGCTGATTATGTTGATCATCTACATTTCCAATCATCAAATATAAAGCCCCTCTAACCTCAGTGTTTATTTATTAAGGGTTAAAGGTAGCCATAATCGTGCTTCTGGCAACGATATAGACCAGGCCACCAGCGGGCCGTGGTTAAAGTTCCATGGGCCGCGGCTCATGCAGCATTATACCGAGACCACCAGAAAATAGGTCTATTTTCGGTGTCCTTGATTATGCGCTGTAAAGGCTGTAAAGAAAACTCGATTGCGCCCAAGAAACTTTGGCGCATTTATTACTTGTTTTATTTTTGTACCTTGATAAGCAAAGGTTCCGCTAAATAAAATGCCCAAAAATGGTGAAGAGAAAAATATAAAGACTGAGGATTTTAGTTTAAGTTTTAGTAATAATTTTTAAAATCATCGAAAGATGTGTATTTTGGTAACAGAAGATTTTACTTAAGAAGTGAGTGCGTGCGTGTGTGTGTGTGTGTGTGTGTGTGTGTGTGTGTGTGTGTGTGTATGTTTACCTTTGTGTATTTTTATATTGTTTACTTTGCAGTATTGTATAGTACGCTCGAGTACATTTATGCGTGTATATATGTGTATATTTTATAATAAGTATTTATGCATTTGAGCTGTAGTGTACTTGTATGTGTATGTATATATGTATGTATGTGGCTTACTTGTGACAAGTATGTATATAACGTGTTAGTTATGTAACTGAAAGTTAATAATTTATTTAATTTGACGAAGAATATAAATAATAACAATGACATTGCATCGAATATTGGCGAAGTGTCATTGCCATCTAACACCGAGAATCATAAAGTCATTATTATGAATAAAAGCATTTATACCGAACTGGACAGAAAACAAGTAAAAAATGCTCCGATGTTTCTTCGGCGCAATCGAGTTTTCTGTACAGACGCTACAGCGTATAATCATGGCCACCGAAAATGGATCTGTCTTTAGGTGGTCTTGGTATAATGATGTATGAACCGCCGCCCATGAAACTTTAACCACGGCCCGTTGGTGACCTGGGCTATATCGTTGCCAGACATACGGTCATGGCCAACTTTAATCTTAAATAAAATAAAAATAATGAGTCTAGAAGGCTGCGTTTGGTATGTTTGATGATTGGAGGTGGCTGATCAACAAGCCAATTTGCAGCCCTCTGTCTCAGTAATTTTAAGATCTGAGGGCGGACAGGAAAAAGTGCGGACAGAATAAAGTGCGGACGGACAGACAAAGCCTTCACGATAGTTTTCCTTTTATAGAAAACTAAAAAAATATAAAATAAAATCTTTGAAAACGCTTCCTAAATGAATGAGAAAATCTTTGAAAACGCTTCCTAAATGAATGAGAAATGATTCTGAATTGCGTGCATCTACCCTTTGTCTAACGAACAAAGTACTAGTCCATTCGGCTTAAGGAGCTAGGCCCTAATCTTACTAATTGATTTATCAGTTCCTCTTGCTGATTTCAGATGGGGAGGAGAGATAAATGATGGAATGAAGAAGGAAATGAAGACGGGTTTACTTTCTGTTAACCGTCAAACAATTCTTGTGTTTTATAAGTTACATTTTTATTTGTTTGTTCATTAATTTTTATATTTATTTTTTTCTCTTTTCTAATAACTTATCTTTTCGTTCTGTATTCCCTATTACGTTCTGTTACTTCTTTCAAACGAACGCCATGTTCTTTGGAAGCTAGAATTTTAA
Organism: Macrobrachium rosenbergii; assembly: GCF_040412425.1. NCBI lineage: Eukaryota > Metazoa > Arthropoda > Malacostraca > Decapoda > Palaemonidae > Macrobrachium > Macrobrachium rosenbergii. Next base: position 28,244,967 of record NC_089742.1, on the reverse strand, counting down.
CTCACTGGCCCCTGTGGTGGGCTTGTTCCATATGAACAGAGGTTTATCTCCTAAATAATAATAATAATAATAATAATTGCCCAGAATATCACTCTTGTCCAATTCTTTTCAAGCAAATCTAACTCTTATTTTTTGATAGGTTTCTATTCTTGTCTCGTCTGCCTCTTCCTGCGATATTTTCACAACTATTCTTGATCTCATTGCTGGTATGAAATTTATGAATCTGTCGTTCTTTTCCAGAGATCTTTCCATAACCGAGCATATGCTTATTAATTGTAATGTTATTATTCATTTTGTTGTAAGATTTATTTTTTTATGATGAGGTATTCCACGAGAAAAAAAATTCCAACCTCTTTTTTTATAACAATACCAATGGTCTTAAACTCCCTTAGAAAGAAAATTTACTCATAAACTTAACGCTGAAACGTATGCAATGACCATTTTTTAATGGAATGAAGTATTTTGACTGTGAAATTTTGACTCTGACCCACAACTTCTTCCAGTCAATATTTTTGGTGACCTCGCGCATGCGCGCTTGCGGTTTCAGTCGATGGAATTATCAATCATGATAGAGGTTCAGTTTTTCATGGATTATTTTTCCGTTCGGGAATGTGTGGAATCAGGTCCTAGCAGCTTGATTAGAGAGAGAAATCTAAAAGAAAGAACAGAAAGGGGAGGAATGAAAAAAAAAAAAAGGATAATACTGACAATGACGAACCTTGAAAATGTAATTTAGTTATGAAAGCAGACAGCGGTAATGAGAGGTAGGGAGAATCTCTCTCTCTCTCTCTCTCTCTCTCTCTCTCTCTCTCTCTCTCTCTCTCGTGTTAGAAGAGTGAGGGGGGAAGGGAATTTTATAAAAAGAACGTCGGAGAAAAGATAGAAAAAGATTGAAAACATCTCCGCATACACGAGAAAGGGAAGCAGCCGAATGATGTAACGAGGAATAAAAAGAAAAAGAAAAGGGGGAAAAATGAGGTAATTAGAAAATGACGAAAAAGAGTTAGAAAAAAAAGAGCAGGAAAATGATGAAACGTAGAAATGGGAAATTGGTAAGTGACGAAGGGATGATGATGATGAGATTTAGGAAAAACCTCTAAAATAAAAAAAAAAATAAAAAAATGGGGAAATGTGGAAGTATTGAATTTTGAATAAAGGAGCCGGCAAAGAGGGTGAATGGAAGGAGTAAAGGAGTGAATTTTGATTAAAGGACATGTAAGTGAGTTATACAAACTCCATCTTGGAGCGGAGAACTTTCCGAATGCCATAGGCAACAAGAAATGGCAACAAAGAAGAAAAAATAAGGAGAGAGAGAGAGAGATATAATGAGAAGATATAGAGATATACAGTAAACTGAAGATAGAGATTATGGATATAGGGACATATAATAGATATAATATATATATATATAGAAATGATATATAAATATATATATATATATATATATATATATATATATATATATATATATATATATATATATATATATATATATATATATATACTCTATGCCTCAGAATATATAACACTGGAAGGCGCCAGGAAAAGTCAGCTGACGGCAGAAACTTTGAATCAGAGAGAGAAAGGGACAGAAAAGAAAGGCATGAGATAATATAGAATAACTACGTAATTGGGAGAAGAGAGTGGATCCAGGTAAAGTAGGCTGGAAATTCAATGAACAGAGGGTAAGATGCAGAGAAAGAATGACATAGAGAATAATAATAACTTTATTTCAAAGTAAAGCATTAACATATGACTAACGAGAATAAAAGAATGACATAGAGAGTAATAATAACTTTATTTCACGGTAAAGCATTAACATATGACTAACGAGAATATTTGAATGATCCCATCTCGCGTTGACTCGAACCTGGCCAGGAGAAACGGCTCCAAATGCCGCCAGCATTAAAATGAAAACAGAAACATAAGCGATTCTCTTAAGACGTGAGATTGTGACTACATTCGACCGATTTGCATCTGGGAAATGACCCCGTAGAAACAGATACGATAACAATTTGGTGATGTCATCTCTCTCTTCTCTCTCTCTCAAGATTTCAGGCGGATAGACAGACATCCCTAGACATCATAAAATTCTTCTCCTCGGGTTTATTAGGCCGGCAAAGATGTCGGGAGTGATTAGCAGTGATCACGAGAATAATAGCGACATATTCACGTACTCCCAGAGCAGAGATTTTATGCTAGATTATGCTATGGATCGCTGCGTTTATATCTGGGAGTCTTTATCTCATCTGGGAGTCTTGGAAGGAGTAGCATTGCTTAGTAGATTTGGTCATCTAATCCCTTGGGGAGATAATAGGGATTCCCAGCCAATCGGCCCAGGTTTTCTCGGTATCGGTATCAGTTTAGCCAATCACGTTCGGGCTTCTCTCTCTCGCCTGGTTTCACCTGGGCTGTGGAGGACAGAGTTTCATGTCAATTTCCCCAAAAACAAAAGAAAAAAATAGAGAGAGAAATGTGGTAAAACATGATGCATTTCTGGGCCACTGCCTCTGAAATGAGTTCCTTGACCATGGGTCTAGGTTTTCGTGAGTAAAAGACAATAAAAACAAAAAGGAAGAAAAAACTAGATTGTTGATCTAGGACGAGCGGATCTAGATGACATCTGACGCAGCTCTTATCTACGACCCGAAACGGGAGAGGCGCGAAGCTATTTGGCCTCATTAGATGCCTTATCGTTGTTTGATAAAGGACCGGATCATTACCCCTTTCTATCCCCCCTCCTTCCCCACCCCTTCCCCTCACCACCCTCCCCGGGATGGCGCGCGAAACTATTTGGCCTCATAAGATGCCTTATCGTTGTTTGATAAAGGGCTGGGGCTTTAACCGTTCTCTCCTCCCCCTCCCCCTCTCCCTTCCCCTTCCCCTTCCCCTTCCCCCTTCACCCCTTCGACTGCTGCAGTCATCAGCGACAGTTCAGAAGTGGCACGAAGTTTTGGAGGCTTATAGAAAGATAACACCGACTAAGCTTTTGGTCAACACTGGCACGCTCGACTTGTGATACATCTCGTCGCTGATTGGTCGGTGCGAAGAGCACTTCTGGCTTTTAATTGGCTGATAAGAAGGCTTTTTTTTTTTGTTATATTTTGTTTCGTTTTGTTTTGTTTTTGTTTTCGTCCCGGTTTCTCTCTTGTTTATGATGTTTCTTTACCGCCAGAGCTCTGTTTTGCCACTGGCCGTGATTTGTTGCTTGGCTTCGTAAATGAGTTCGTCACTTTTTTATTATTATTATTATTTTTTTTTTTGCTGTTTCGATTCCGTACTCATGCTGTCCTAATGTCATCATGGTTTGGTCATCTCCGTTGTTCATATAAACTGGACATACATAAATACACACATCTCTCTATACTCTCTCTCTCTCTCTCTCTCTCTCTCTCTGTATATCTCTCTCTCTCTATATATATATATATATATACATATATATATATCTATATATATCTCTCTCTCTCTATATATATATATATATCTATATATATATATATATATATATCAGCTTTTATAAATGGAGACTACGGTTTCTACCAAAAAATACAAAACTGAGAAAAATAGCGAGATACTGCAGTTTTTCCCTTATTGCCTTGCTATTGATTTTGCAGATACCAAGCAGGGACCCAATAAATAGGTATGGAAGAATCATTCTGAAACTGCAGTAACTTGTGTTTAGTGTTCTTACCCAATAGGTGGCAAATCTCAATTTCAAAATTTTTGCAGATATGCAGTTTTCAATTTAGAGAAATATATATATATATATATATATATATATATATATATATATGTATATATATATATATATATACACACACACATATATATATATATATATATATATATACACACACACGAGTGGTCCAGGGGTTACCAACCTGGCCTCACCGGCGAGAGTTTCAACTAACACGTGTGTCTTTTGACATAGCACAATTATGTACCTGACAGTTAAGCAACTATTGTGCATCGTAGCCAGGGTAATCATTGGTGGCTCAGTAGTAAAAATGAATAGGGCAGTGATCGGATTTTTTTTCTTTGGAGCCACCCCATTTTAAGGAAGAATGACCTAATCTCTCTCTCTCTCTCTCTCTCTCTCTCTCTCTCTCTCTCCTCTCTCTCTTTATCTTTTTCGTATTTTACAAGGGAATGATAATTGACACACTTATATAACCTGGCGTAAAGTTTACCATATTCACCTAGGCTGTAGGCATTACTTAAGGGTCTTTGCAGCGTCCCTTCGATCTCTACTTCTGCAGCCACTTTTATTCCTTTTACTGTACCTCGTTCATATTCTCTTTCTTCCATCTGACTTTCCACCCTCCTAACATTTTGTTTCAGGGTGCAAGGCAGGTTTTCCTCCTGTTACACCTTTCAAATCTCTACTCAATTTCCTTTTTCAGCGCTGGATTATTCATGAGTCCCAGGCTTGGCCTTGGGCAAAAAATTCTATATTCCACATTCACCTTGGCCAAAAATTCTATATTCCATATTCCCAGGCCAAAAATTCCACTTCATGTTCACCAAAAAAATTCTATTCCCATATTCACTAGGTAAAATTCTATATTCCATCTTCTAGGCCCAAAAATTCTATATTCCACATGTTCCTTAGGTCAAAAATTCTATATTCCATGTTCACTAGGACAAAAAAATTCATATATTCCATATTCCTAGGCCCAAAAAATTCTATATTCCATGTTTCTGTTAAAATTCTACTCTATTCACCTAAACCAAAAATTCTATATTCCATATTCAGGCCAAAAATTCTATTCCATATTCACTTAGGCCAAATTCTCTTCCATGTTCACCTAGGCCAAAAATTCTATATTCCATATTCACCCTAGGCCAAATTCTATATTCATGTTTCATGGTAAATTCTGTTCCATGTTCACCTGGGACAAAATTCTATATTCCATATTCCTCAGGCCAAAATTCTATATTCCACATGTTCACCTAGGCCAAAAATTCTATATTCCATATTCACTAAGCCAAAATTCTATATTTATGTTCACCTAGGCCAAAGATTCTATATTCCATATTCACCTAGGCCAAAAAATTCTATATTCCATATTCACCTAGGCCAAAAAATTCTATATTCCATGTTCACCTAGGCCAAAAAATTCTATATTCCATATTCACCTAGGCCAAAAAATTCTATATTCCATGTTCACTTAGGCCAAAAAATTCTATATTCCATGTTCACCTAGGACAAAAAATTCTATATTCCATATTCACTCAGGCCAAAAAATTCTATATTCCATGTTCACCTAGGCCAAAAAATTCTATATTCCATATTCACCTAAGCCAAAAAATTCTATATTCCATGTTCACCTAGGCCAAAAAAATTCTATATTCCCATATTCACACTAGATAAAAAAATTCTATATTCCATATTCACCTAGGCCCAAAAATTCTATATTCCATATTCACCTAGGCCAAAAAATTCTGTATTCCATATTCACCTAGGCCAAAAAAACTCTATATTCAGTATTCACCCAGGCCAAAAAATTCTATATTCCATGTTCACCTAGGCCAAAAAATTCTATATTCCATATTCACCTAGGCCAAAAAGATTCTATATTCCATGTTCACCTAGGCCAAAAAATTCTATATTCCATAGTCACTTAGGCCAAAAAATTCTGTATTCCATATTCACCTAGGCCAAAAGATTCTATATTCCATGTTCACCTAGGCCAAAAAATTCTGTACTCCATATTCACCTAGGCCAAAAGATTCTATATTCCATGTTCACCTAGGCCAAAAAAATTCTGTATTCCATATTCACCTAGGCCAAAAAATTCTATATTCCATATTCACATAGGCCAAAAAATTCCATATCCACCTAGGCCAAAAAATTCTATATTCCATATTCATCTAGGCCAAAAAATTCCATATTCCATATTCACCTAGGCCAAAAAATTCTATATTCCATATTCACATAGGCCAAAAAATTCCATATTCACCTAGGCCAAAAAAATTCTATATTCCATATTCATCTAGGCCAAAAAATTCCATATTCCATATTCACCTAGGCCCAAAAATTCTATATTCCATATTCATCTAGGCCAAAAAAATTCTATATTCCATATTCAACTAGGTCAAAATAGGGGAGCATTTGGACTCAACGTCGCACAAAGGACTTAACACCACATGTTCAGTTTTGCGCGTCTTTAATAATTCTCTGCAGAATCTCATGATTCTCTTTCTCAAATACTTTATGAAAACACAATAGACCCCAAGACTGATGTATTCGTAAGCAATTGTGACATAGGTACTTCTTCATCGGTAGTTCGATTGGTATGAGGAAAACAAATACTGTATATTGTTGGGCCTGTTGTTTGAGTGTGTGTGTGTGTGTGTGTATTATGCATATTGATATATATGATATATATATATATATATATATATATATATATATATATATATATATACTCAAAACATATATATGTTGAAAAGATGCAAAATGCACGTAGGGGGCATTTGAATCCCCCTCTCAGGCTAGTACTAAACGGCGAGACATTGACTCACCACTACACTTAGTCGTGTTTGTACTAGCCCCTGAGAGTATCAAATGTATTTTGCCATGTTTAGTACTATCACAGAAGATCAAATGTTTTTCGCCATGTTTAGTACTATCCCTAAGTCAAATGTATTTCGTTGTGTTTATTTCTGGCCTCTGGGGGATCAAATGTCCCCTAAGTGCATTCATATCTGTCAAAATTTCAGGCAGTTCATTGAAATGCCTGGTTTCGCCTATCTGCCTGTAACATATACACACACACACACTCCATATATATATATATATATATATATATATATATATATATATATATATATATATATATAGCTTTTAATTTCATTATATAAGCATGCGTAGTGCATATATATACAGCATACTTAACTTAGATACAAAGAGTCATTACAAAGAGTAATAAAATGATTGGAATATAGGTATACCCACGAATTATACAAACGGCCGTCCCGAGACTGTTTAACACTTCGCTCTGGGATCTGTCATTTAAGCATACAGATATGTTAGAGTTAAAAGTTAAAAGTCCTCCCGGGACTCTGTAGGCTCATGGGGCAGGCGCTGATCTCCTGTCTCTTAGGCCGACAGACAGTTTGGGGACAGGTCCCGATGCGTATAGCTTTGAAATTTACCATATGAATGCCAAGCGCATAAACAGCATATACCATACTTGCAAATAAAAGGAAGGACATCATTACTTATTAAAATGTAGCTGGAAGGATGAGTGAAATGTAATATTTAGGCCAAAGGCCAAGCGCCCGGACCTATGAGGTCATTCAGCGTTGAAAGGGAAATTGATAGTAGAAAGGCTTGAAAGGTGTAACAGGCGTAAAACCTTTTGCGGTTGCACTATGAAACAACTGCTAGGAGAGGTTGGATAACAAGATGGCAAAGACAGACTACGAACGGAGGTACAGTAAAAGGAATGAAAGGGGTCGCAGCTAGGGGCCGATGGGACGCTGCATAGAACCTTAAGTAACACCTACAGTGCACCGCGTGAGGTGGACTGACGGCACTAGCTCTCCTACGGGGATTAAAACAGGGCTGTTCTCAATGATTTGAACGACCGTCCTGGCATTGTTAATTAGACACTCGGTCGTTGGGGAGTTGCCTGACTTTGCTCTACCCTGAGAACTCTCCGCTACAGCGTCATAATATTATTGACAGACCTCATTCGGTCGTGTCCTTTTGTGCTGTGAAGTGATACCGTGATTTGGAAGTGGCGATGTGAAATCGCTCTCGCGCGCTCGATTGGATTTACAGTCGCTTGGGTAAATATTATCTTATATAATGATGGGATTTTGTGTATAATGTTCATGGCTTAAACAAATATACTCAGAGGATATTTAAATATATATATATATATATATATATATATATATATATATATATATATATATATTTATATATGTGTGTGTGTGTGTGTGTATGTGTGTGTGTGTGTGTGTGTGTGTGCGCGCGTGTGTAAATGTAGCAAAGAACACGAACGTGTTTCTGTTATCTAAATTGCCCATGAAATCAAAACTATGCTTATTAGCATCATGGTAGAACGCGAAGTTAAGAAAACAACGAGAGATTGATATTAGTAATTCTCTTTCAATTTTTGGCTTCATCAGTTATCGTCAAGTTCAGCAAAGCTGTAATGCTCCCAAACACCCCACCCCGCCCTCCTAGCTATGTGACTGTGTAATACTTTGTAGTGTGTTAGGGCTTTATCTGGCTTTCAGTTTTCTGTAAAAGAAAACTATTGTGCCGGCTCTGTCTGTCCGTCCGTTCTTTTTCTGTCTGCACTATTTCTGTCCGTACTCCGCACTTTTTCTGTCCGTCCTCACGTCTTAAAAACTACGGAGGCTAGAGGGCCGCAGATTGGTGTGTTGATCATCCACCCTCCATGAAAATTTAACAACGGCCCGGTGGTGGCCTATCCTATATTGTTGCCAGAAGTACGATTATGGCCAACTTTAACCTTAAATAAGAAAAAAGTACTGAGGCTAGAGGGCTGCAATTTGGTATGTTTGATGATCAAGATAGCAAACTGTAGCCCTCTAGCCTCAGTAGTTTTCAAGATCTGAGGCAGGAAAGAAAAAGCGTGGACAGAAAAAAGTGCAGACGGACAGACAAAGCCGGCACAATAGTTTGGTTTTTAGAAAACTAAACAGGATAAAAATAAGAAATAGAAACTGTATCAGGGACTTTCGACAGTATACCGACCCCAAAACAGAATTAGGGTCATCGGCCCCTCACAAGGTGAGGAATTAAAAAACTAAAAACAAAAAAAAAAAAAGGCCAGGTATTTTAGAGAGCTCGGAATGATGATGGGCAGAAACATACAGGTATCTCAGCTTACTTCCTTATCAGCGAGGTGTAAGATAACAGAGATAACAGATAAGAGCGGAAGCGTGCTATCTGGCACCTCTGGGGATGTTTATCTGCGAGAGATAAGCAAGAAGAGTTACCATGACTAACCAGATTTTGAATTATAGCGAACAGGTCCTTGAGATGGTTGGAAATGCGATCAAGTCGGTCGTTGTTCCGGTGAAATCTCTGGAAATGTTTGTCTCTCTGACAAACTGGATTTAATCAGACAGTGGTTTTTCAAAGACGTAGCAAGGTAGAAGTGGGGTCATTACCCCAAATTAATTGTTGGGCGTAGGTTTTAAGTTTTTTAATTGTATTTATGGATGTGGAAGGAAATGTGAATATTAGAAAGCTTTGTAACTTTCCTATAATTATATCTGTTAAAGTTTAATTTTGATGTGGTAAAAATTAGCAGGCTAAACCATGGATTGGAAATACTGTTATATCTATATGGTAATAATTCCATCAGACTTTTGCTCAGATTGTTCTTACACATGTTTAACTGGTAAAAGTGGGTTCACTTTTTGCAATTCCACTTCCTTCTCTTCATTTTGATATTTTCTTCTAGTTACTCAATTCAGATTTGGCCTTGAGTGCATTTTAATACAATTATTGAAAGACGTGTTAAGTGTTTGATATTAAATCGTTTTCTTTTGTTTTCAGGAAAGGTCTACATCAGCTGGTGAGTGTTACTGGGTCTATTTTCGTTGTTTGTTCCTCGTCAAGTGAGTTATGCGAGTATTCCCTAAGGCTAGAACTTTGAACACTATGTTGGTAGGAACTTGAGTTTTGTCGAACAAGATCGGTAAAGGGTTTATGCTTTTCTCTTAACGATGACAGTTGAGCATTGTATATACAGTATATATTATATATATATATATATATATATATATATATAGATATATATATATAGATATATGTTTATATAATGTATATATATATATATATCTATATATATATATATATTTATATATTATATATATATATATTATATATATATATATATATAATATATATATATATATATATATATATATATATATATATATTATAATGGTGATAATAAATTTCCATTCATTGTGATTCTGTTAGGCTGACTTTCTGAAGATAAAAAATCTCGAAAAAAGGAGGCATTATTATTTAGAAACCATGAGAACTGAACAATCCCAAGGAGAAGAAAGTTTGAGAATAATATAAATACAAAATAAAATCTACAGAATGTGGGAATGTCAGGCCACGTTGAAAACACAACTGATGCCAGACTCTGAATAATATCGACGCATCTCTGTAGATGGGAATCTCTTGTTTATATAGAGTATAACAAAACCGCTTCGTGGCGTCAATATTTACGCCGAATGACCTTTAGAGATGGTAATTTAAGTCATATCTGCAACATGTTTTTCAGGTTCCCCACTTGTTGTAAACATCCGCGTCCCCTGCCTAAATTGTTTATTCCTGCATCCAGACAAGGCTCATGTCTGTAAATTTAGTTCTGTGAATGTCATTTTAGGGGGTTTTTATGTGAATCGAAAATATCAGGGCCTGGTGTAACAAACTGTGTGATGTACTGTATATGTATATATGTATATATATATATATTAATATATTATATATATGTATTGATATATATATGTAAATATCTATCTATCTATCTATATATATATATATATATATATATATATATATATATATATATATACATACATACAGTACAGTATATGTATAAATTCTTTTTTCCTTGTTATACTTATTTTATTGCGCGGTTTCGTCGCTGTAACTTTGTTCGTATAATCATCACGTTTTTACCTTTTCCGTGATTTAAAATCAATCACACACACAAACACACGCATATATATAATTAATATATTTATAAAGATATATATTTAATGTATATATTGTGTATATATATATATTGTTTATATATTGTATATATCTATATATATATATACAATATACTGTATATATATATGTATGTATGTATGTATAACATATATAAATTATACATAAACACACGCATATTAAACCAACAAACATGAGTATGCAAATCGCCGTAGCATCTCCAATCCACTCGTTCTCCACTCGTCACCTCGGCCACTCACCCTGCAAATCCACATCACGTCCAGGGAGAATTGTGCCGACTAAAAGCTCCGAATAAAATGATCCCCTCTCCCCGTTTCTCTCACCAGAGGACAGCAACAGCAACAGCAGTCTGCCTGTCTGTCCGGTATAGGCTTGTATTTTGATGCTCTAGCCCGACCTCATCATTGTTAAGTGGGTGGCATATCCGAGAGATTCGCTCTCTCTTTGTGGAGTTAAGCGGAGGGTCCGGTTGGTTCCCCCAGCGTTCGCTGGAATTCTGGCATGTTGGGGGTTTATTTTATGTATGTATATATATTATATGTATGTGTGTGTATGTGTTTATGTGTATGTATGTAAGTATATATGTATATATAATGTATAAACACATATAATTATATATATATATATATATATATATATATATATATATATACATACACATACGTTTGTGTGTGTGTGTGTATATGTGTGTGTTTGAAAGTGCGTGTGCGCTTTCAGTATAAATTTTACATAGTTTGGAATGGCTCCCAATAAATATGTTATATATATATTATATATATATATATATATATATATATATATATATATATATATATATATATATATATATATATATATATATATATATATATATGTAATGTGTGTAATATGTATGTATGTACGCTTACCAGTTTGTCTACAACATCGAATGGATTGAAAATACAGTCTTACGGACCTAATGTGTTATTCAAACATAGTCACTATTACATAGCCTACAACTAATTCTCTAGACATTATCCAACCCGAGATCTGAATTCATCATCTCCTTCCTAATTGACAACCTGCAGCTCATTAGTTAAGGTTCTTTGCAGCGTGCCTTCGACCCCTAGCTGCAACCCCTTTCATTCCTTTTTACCGTACCTCCTTTCATATTCTCTCTTTTCCATCTTACTTTCCTCCCTCTCCTAACAATTGATTCATAGGGCAAGTGCTTTGAGGTTTTCCTCCTGTTACAACCCTCAAGCCTTTGTCAATTTCCGTTTTAGCGCTGAATGACCTCATAGGTCCCAGTGCTTGGCCTTTGGCCTAAACTCTGTATTCCATTCCATTCTTAATTCTCTAGACATTTTTCAGCCCATGATATAAATTCATCTTCTCCTTCCTAATTGACAACCGCCATCTTGCTCTCCCGATTTCCTCGCGGCCCACCGATGCAGCCGAAATCCTTACGGATGAGTTTTTTGAACTTGTTGAAGGAAAGGCGCTTAGGATTTTGTGTTTCACGAATCACGCACACACACACACACACACACACGAGAGGTAGGCAGGCGGCATCGTCTCATTCCGAGGTTAATCGAAAGCAGATCGGTGCCCGAGCGCTAATGACCAGTCATTACGCGACTGGTGATGAATCGTGTAAAAAAAAAAAAAAGAAATGAAATGTTTAGGACGTGACGAAATTTTTGGGGTGGTGCTTGGGCGATGGGGAAGTGGGGGGGGGAGTTGTTGTTGTAACTGCATTATTCTCTCTCTCTCTCTCTCTCTCTCTCTCTCTCTCTCTCTCTCTTCTTTCCTTTTCAAGTCATAAATGCTTTGTTAAAGGTTCATTCTTTTATCTTGGGCGTTGCTAAGAGATGCCTCCTAAGCCTGCTCTCTCTCTCTCTCTCTCTCTCTCTCTCTCTCTCTCTCTCTCTCTCTCTCTCTCTTTGCTTTAAATTTTGCAGAAAATGATCAATTTGGGTTTCCGGTTAATTAGAGAACTGTACTAACTTCCTTTTTTTGTATTTCTTCAAGAAAATGGATCATATATCTGGAGTTATTGGGAAAGTAAGGATTTATAATTTGAATGGTAGATAGAATTAGTTTCTAAATAAGAAGCAGCATTCCTAAACTAAATGGTTTACTTTCAAATTGATGTACTTTGTTCAAAATGTGGATGGTCGTTTCAAAATGTGGATGGTCGTTTCAGAATTTGGATGGTTGTTTCAAACTCTGGATGGTCGTTTCAAAATGTGGATGAACGTTTAAAAATATGGATGGTCGTTTCAAAATGTGAGTGATCGTTTCAAAATTTGGATGGTCGTTTCAAAATGTGGATGGTCGTTCCAAAATGTGGATGGCCGTTTCAAAATGTGGATGATCGTTTCAAAATGTGGATGTCGTTTCAAAATGTGAGTGGTCGTTTCAAAATGTGGATGGTCATTTCAAAATATGGATGGTAGTTTCAAAATGTGGATGGTCGTTTCAAAATGTAGATGACCGTTTCAAGATGTGGATGGCCGTTTCAAAATGTGGATGGTCGTTTATGCTAAGATTTTTTTTTCATGAAGAAAGCATTTCCGTAGATCATATTTCGACAGACAATTATAATAAGTAGATGACGTATCTTGAAGCTGATCGCTTGAAAATAATAATAATAATAATAATAATAATAATAATAATAATAATAATAATAATAATAAAATAATAATAATAATAATAATTAATGTTCTAAAGGTGGACCCTTTAGAACATTTATGAACTATGAAATATCAATAATAATAATAATAATAATAATAATAATAACAACAATAATAATAATAATAAATAAATTTTGAAGTCGCTTGGTGCATGATAATAAAATACTAATAAAGTTCTTGATAATAACGAAGCTATTATATGGAAATAATTCCTTTAATTTAGTACAGTACAATAACATCACACCAGTTATGGCCACCGACGCTGAATTTTAGGAAAATCCCTCCCTTCCCCCCCACCCAAAAAAAAAAAAAAAAAAAAAAAAAAAAAAAAAAAAAAAAAAAAAAAGAAAATCCAAGAATTTCATGATTAAATTTTTTCTCTCTCGCAAATCATTTTTCCGCCACTTGTGCACCCCTTCATAAACTGCATCCGCGCGCGCGCAAAATGAAAAAGCCGCGCAAAAACAAGGTAAAAAAAAAGAAAGAAGAATTTATTGAGAAGGGTAGCAGCTGAGGGCATTACACGGTTCATGAGTTCCCAATGATACGCCACTTCGGAAAATCGAGGGGCAAGGATTGAAGGCTCTCGTGCGCTCGCGGCTTGACGGGAGAATTCCAGTAGAGGATTGGTGCGGGGAAAGTTGTTATTATTACTGTTGTTATTGTTGTTGTTATTATTATTATTATTATTATTATAGAAAGTGGGTAAGGAAATTGTATTGTTGTTATTATTATTATGATTATTATTATTATTATTTAGCAGGTGGGTAAGGAAATTATCTTGATTATAATTATAGCAGGTGGGTAGGGAAATTATTATTATTATTATTATTATTATTATTATTATTATTATTATTATTATTACTGAAGTTAGGTAAGAAAGTTATTATTATTATTATGTTATTATTAACGAAGTTAGGTAAGGAAGTTATTATTATTATTATTATCATTATTATCATTATCATTATTATTATAGCAGGTGGGTAAGGGAATTATTATTATAAGCAGTTATTATTATTATCATCGAAGGTAGGTAAGGAAGTTATTATTATTATTATTATTATTATTATTATTATTATTATTATTATTATGGAAAGAAGGTAAGGAAGTTATTACAATTATTTTTATTACAGCAAGATACGCTCAATATTATTATTATTATTATTATTATTATTATTATTATTATTATTATTATTATTATTATTATTATTATTATTATGGAAAGAAGGTAAGGAAGGTATGTATTACAGTTTTCATTATTACAGCAACATACGCATAATAATACATAATAATAATAATAATAATAATAATAATAATAATAATAATAATAATATTATTATTATTATTATTATTATTATTATTATTATTATTATTATTGTTGTTGTTGTTGCAGTAATAGCAACGGTATTTTTTTACTCCGTAACTGATTGTAATACCACTTGTGTTTTGTATTCCTTTATTCTGTGGTCTGTAATGGTGCGCGTCTTTACGCATGCGCACATTCTAATATAACAAAGTTGTCAGTTCGTTGTTTTTTCCTTTGTAAAAGACGTTGTTCATTAAGGTCTTCAAAAATCATTGATTATTATGATTCGGCCTTTGTTTTCAGTTGTTAAATTGAATTTATCGTTCACTGTTGTTATATTAATAGTGACGTGGTAAATTAGGAATAGGTCAGTTAATCGTTGTCTGAAATATTTTGGGGAATGACTTGGTGGTCCATAGTGTTGATATTAACAGGAAAATATGGAAATTAACTTTTCCCTCCTCCTCTTCCTCGTCCTCCTCCTCCTCCTCCATTTCCTCTTCTTCTTCTCCTCCTCTTCCTTCTTCTCCTCCTCTTCCTTCTTCTCCTCCTCCTCCTCCTCCTCCTCCTCCTCCTCCTCCTCCTCCTCCTCCTCCTCCTCCACTACCACCACCAAGCGCCTATTTTGTCACGTCATTCAGGAAACCACAAGTTCGTCGAGTACTGATAAGTTCATTGATCTTCTGCTGTCACTTTTGTATTTCATCTGTCATATATCTTTTTTTTTTTTTTTTTGTCTTAATTTTCTCTAGAATTTCTTGTCAGTCCGACGGAGAGATAAAGTTGCCTTTGATCATTCTTCACTGCCTAAAATTATGGTCGAATTTTTTAAGTAAAAAAAAAGTTTTTCTGGAAAATTTTTGTGGGTACATTTTAGTTTTATTTTGGTATGGGTTTTGGTACTGAAAAATAGTTTTGGCTATTATTCTATTTATATTTGGGGGGAGGGGAAAATTTGTACAGCTCCACTGTATAGTTAACTAAACTTAACGGGATCGAAGGAGAGAGAGAGAGAGAGAGAAGAGAGAGAGAGAGAGAGAGAGGCTTTTAAGCCTCAGTAGCATAACCAGTCTAGGAAATGAACGAGTTTGGAAAAAAGCTCTCCAGAGAGAGTATTGTTCTCTAAGCGTCGCAAGGCAAAGGAATGCTCTCACTAACGTCTAGGTTTTACTGTTCTCAAAATCATTGCGATCTTCTCTTGTTTTCTATTTTCGTGAGAATTCGTCGAGGAGAGATCTTGACTCGGCAACTTTTGAAAACTAGCTTTTACTTTGGCCCACCTTTCGTAGTCTGTGCTTTTACTTGGCCACTTTACACCTTTCTTTTTTTTTTTTTTTTGTAAGTGAAATGGGGTTTGTTTCAGTAAAAGTTTTTTGCAGGTCCACTGTATATAGTTAACTAAAGGATTTATATAAATCACCTTATAACTGATTTTACAAGAAATCATGGGTATAAGTAATATATTATATATTTATCCACATATATATACAGTATATATACATATATATAAAATATATATATATATACATAAATCTATTTATGTAAATATATAAATATATATATATATATATATATATATTAATATATAATATATATATATATATATATATATATATATAATATATATATATATATATATATATATATATATATATATATATATATATATATACCCACCTAACTACTGACACACACACACACACACACAAATACACTAACATTAGGACGCTTGTACATGTGTGACAAATAAACCTCCTTTCCTAAATTAAATGTAATTAACGCTGTAGGATGTGTGAACAAATTCCTTTTTTTGGTTTATGCTCCGAGTTAATTGATTATCCGAGATCAAAGAATGGAGCATTTGTTCGAAGTTTGGATTAATCTGGAAAAAAAAAGAATCAATGGTGACT
>NC_089742.1:28198347-28223347 GCF_040412425.1 Macrobrachium rosenbergii | reverse complement strand
GTGCGGAACAGTTTTCATGAGTCTGCGTACGGAACAGTTTTCATGGAGTCTGCTTGTCTGGAACAGTTTTCTAGTCTGCGTGCGGAACGGTTTCAATGGGTCTGCGTGCGGAACAGTTTTCATGGAGTCTGCGTGCGGAACGGTTTTCATGGAGTCTGCGTGCAGGAACAGTTTCATGGAGTCGTCTCAGACAGTTTTCATGGAAGTCTGCGTCGGAACAGTTTTCATAAGGTCTGCGTCGCGGAACAGTTTTCATAGGTCTGCGTCGGAACAGTTTTCATGGAGTCTGCGATGCGGACGTTTCATGGAGTCTGCGTACGGAACAGTTTTCATGGAGTCTGCGTACGGAACAGTTTTCATGGAGTCTGCGTACGGAACAGTTTTCATGGAGTCTGCGTACGGAACAGTTTTCATGGAGTCTGCGTACGGAACAGTTTTCATGGAGTCTCGTCTGGAGAACAGTTTTCATGGAGTCTCGTGCGGAGGGCAGTTTTCATAGGTCTGCGTAACAGAATTTCGGTTTTCTGCGTTGAACAGTTTTCGCAGTCTGCGTCTGGAACAGTTTTCTAGGAACTGCGTGGAACAGTTTTCGCCAAGAGGGTCTGCGTGCGGGGCAGGATTTTCATGGAATCTGTGCAGGAACAGTTTTCATGGAGTCGCGTGCGGAACGTTTTCGAAGGTCGTCAGGAACAGTTTTCATGGAGTGCGTGCGGAACAGTTTTCATGGAGTCTGCGTGCGGAACAGTTTTCATGGAGTCTGCGTGCGGACAGTTTTCATGGAGTCTCGCGTACGGAACAGTTTTCATGGAGTCTGCGTACGGAGCAGTTTTCATGGAGTCTGCGTACGGAACAGTTTTCATGGAGTCTGCGTACGGAACAGTTTTCATGGAGTCTGCGTACGGAACAGTTTTCATGGAGTCTGCGTACGGAACAGTTTTCATGGAGTCTGCGTACGGAACAGTTTTCATGGAGTCTGCGTACGGAACAGTTTTCATGGAGTCTGCGTACGGAGCAGTTTTCATGGAGTCTGCGTACGGAACAGTTTTCATGGAGTCTGCGTCGGAACAGGTTTCATGGGTCTGTGAGAGGAACAGTTTTCATAGGGTCTGCGCTGCGGAACAGTTTTTCATGGAGTCTGCGTGCGGAACAGTTTTCATGGAGGGTCTGCGTGCGGAACAGTTTTCATGGAGTCTCGTGCGGGAGCAGTCTGCGAACAGTTTTCATGGAGTCTCGTCAAGGAACAGTTTTGCATGTCTGCGTGCGGAACAGTTTTCATGGAGTCGCTGAACAGTTTTCATGGAGTCTGCGTGCAGGGTCAGTTTCATGTCTGCGTGCGAACAGTTTTCATGGTCGTGCGTACGGAACAGTTTTCATGGATCTGCGTGCGGAACAGTTTTCATGGAGTCTGCGTCAAAGTTTTCGGAACAAGTTTTCATGGAGTCTGCGTGCGGAACAGTTTTCATGGAGTCTGCGTGCGGAACGGTTTTCATGGAGTGCGTGCGGAACAGTTTTCATGGAGTCTGCGTGCGGAACAGTTTTCATGGGTGCGTCGGCGTTTTCATGGTGCGTGCGGAACGTTTTCATAGTCTGGCGTCGTAGTCGCAACGGTTTTCATGGAGTCTGCGTGCGGAACAGTTTTCATGGAGTCTGCGTGCGGCAGTTTTCATGTCTGCGTGGGCAGTTTTCATGTCTGCGTGCGGAACAGTTTTCTCGCGTGAACAGTTTTCGGCAGTCTGTCGGAACGTTTTTATGTCTGCGTGCGGAACAGTTTTCATGGAGTCTGCGTCGGGCAGTTTTCGAGTCTGCGTGGCAGTTTTCGGAGTCTGCATGGAGTTTTCATGCGATATGCTGGAACGGTTTTCATGTCTGCGTGCGGAACAGTTTCATGGAGTCTGCGTCGAGGAACAGTTTTCATGGAGTCTGCGTGGCGTTTTCTGGACGGAATTTTCGGAGTCTGCGTGCCGAACGAGCGTTTTCATGGAGTCTCGCGTCTGGAACGTTTTCATGGAGTCTGCGTGGAACAGTTTTCATGGAGTCTGCGTGCGGAACAGTTTTCATGGAGTCGCGTGCGGAACAGTTTTTCATAGGTCTGCGTGCAACAGTTTTCAGTCTGCGTGCGGAACAGTTTTCATGTCTCGTCTGGAACAGTTTTCATGGAGTCTGCGTATGCGGAACGATGGAGTCGCTGCAGTTTTCACAAATGCGGAACAGTTTCATGCTGGCGGTTTTCTGCGTCGGAGTTTTCTGGAAATGCGGAACGGTTTTCATGGAGTCTCGCGGAACAGTTTTCTAGGTCGCAAATGCGGAGCAGTTTTCATGTCTGCGTGGCAGTTTTCATGGGTCCGTCGGAACGAGTTTGCATTTGGAGTCTGCGTGCGGACAGTTTTCATAGTGCGTGCGGGCAGTTTTCATGGAGTCTGCGTCGGAACAGTTTTCATGGAGTCTGCAAGGTTTTTTCTGCGTGCGGACGGTTTTCAGGGTCTGCGTCCAGCTGGAGTCTGCGTGCGGAACAGTTTTCATGGAGTCTGCGTCTGGACATGGAAGTTTTTCTGGTGCACGTTTTCATGGAGTCTCGTGCGAACGTTTTCATGGAGTCTGCGTGCGGAACAGTTTCATGGAGTCTCGTCTCGGAAAATTTTCTGGAGTTTTCGCATGCAGGAGTTTTCATGGCTGCGTCGGAACAGTTTTCATGGAGTCTCGTGCGGAACGTTTTCATAGCTGCGGAACAGTTTTCATGGAGTCTGCGTGCGGCAGTTTTCATGGAGCTGCGTGCGGAACGTTTCATGGTGCGGGACAGTTTTCATGGAGTCTGCGTCGGAACAGTTTTCATGTCGTGCGGAACAGTTTTCGGCATGGGTCTGCGTGCGGAAGCAGTTTTCATGGAGTCTGCGTGGAACAGTTTTCATGTCTGCGTGCGGAACAGTTTTCATGTGCATGGAACGTTTTCATGGGTCTGCGTGCGGAACGTTTTCATGTCTGCGTGCGGAAGGCATTTATGGAGTCCTCGGAACGTTTTCATAGTCTGGCGCGAGTTTTCATGGAGTCGCGTCTGGAACAGGTTTCAATGTCGCGTGGCAGTTTTCATGGAGTCTGCGTGCGGACAGTTTTCATGGAGTCTGCGTGCGGCAGTTTTCATGGAGTCTGCGTGCGGGCAGTTTTCATGGAGTCGTGGAACATTTTTCATGGAGTCTTTCATCGGAGTTTTCATGGAGTCTCGTCGCGGAACAGTTTTCATGGAGTCTGCGTCTGGACAGTTTCATGGAGTGCGATTTTCATGGAGTCTCGTGCGGAACAGTTTTCATAGTCGTGCGAGTCTTTTCATGTCTGGAGTCTGCGTCGGAACGTTTTCATGGAGTCTCGTATGCGCAGTTTTCGTTGAGTCTTTGTGTGAAACGTTTTGATTGAGTCTGTGTACCGAAGTGTCTTCGTTGAATCTGTGTGTGAAACGTTTTGATTGAGTCTGTGTATGAAAGATTTTTTGAAGTGTAACCTATTTAGTTCAGTCTGTACACGAATGTTTTTCTTTTTATTGAATCCGGTGTACGATACTTTTGTCGATGCTATGTATGAAACGTTTACATTAAGTCTGTATACAGAACGATTTTTTTTTTTTTTTTGTCTGTTCCCTGCACGGCGACCCCTACCCCCCACCCCCTTCCCCACCTTTGCTGCGTTATGTACCCGGCCTCCAGGAAAATGTTCCCTCCTCCCCAGAGGTGTCATGTATGATTCGTGTCTCCTAGGAAATGACCGCTTTGCCTTCGCCTCATCTAGAATATCTGGGGTGTAGAAGGCCATCAACTATTCAGTGCTCTAGACCCGATGTCTTGCAGCAGTCTCTCTCTCTCTCTCTCTCTCTCTCTCTCTCTCTCTCTCTGCGGAGTGCATGTAGGTTTTTCATTCCGAGTTCCTCTTGAAAGTACAGGCGATTGTGTATTGATGAACTGTTGTTTTTATTTGTTTTTATTTTAATTTCTGTCTTTATTTGTTGTTTAGGTACATATTTATATATATTATATATATCTCTAGCATTCATTCATCTTTTCAATTGTATAGCGAATTTGAAATTTTCTAGGTACACAAAATTGTAAATTAAATACGTTTACATTTTTTAATGCTAAATGAACATTTCAGAGATAATTTGACGGTTTTCTGTATGAGTCCCAAGAGAATGCTTTCAGTGCTTGAACAGTTACTGAAGCTGAAGATTTTACGTGGAAGTATGATAAAACAGTTTTCAACAGTTCCGCGTTAAAATGTTTGTTCTTGAATTCCTGAAGTAGAGCCTCTATTGATGCATTACTTGTTTGGTAGACTTTGTGTGTGTGTGTGTGTGGAACTAATGAACACATGACGCATATTTCCCAGAAATAAATTTCCTACTCACGTCAGGATCAGACCCCAGATCCCTCAAATGAAAGGCCAGGGCGTTGCCAGTTGACCCACACCAATGTGGGTCAATTGGCAGTGCCCTGGTCTTTCATTCGAGAGACAGGGTTTCGATCCTGAGGTGAGTCAGAAATTAGTAAATATATATATATATATATATATATATATATATATATATATATATATATATATATATATATATATATATATATGTATGTGTATGTATATATATTTGTGTGCGTGCGTGTGTGTGTGCATATAACATAACATGATTTATCTATTTATCTGAATCCCGTTTCCGACAACAGTCCATACTTGAGTTGACCTGTGAATTAAGGTAGATTTATCCACTCCTAATTTAAGATCAATTCCGAAAAAAAAAAAAAAAAAAAAGGAAAGGTACATAGACGGGGAAAACGAGTTGACGGAAGGAAAAACTGTTTTGACAGTCCCCTATATATATATATTATATATATAAATGCTATCTCTCTCTCTCTCTTTCTTTTATATATGTTCTCTTACTGTTTCTGTTAAACTAATGTGAGGTATCTCTCTCTCTCTCTCCCTTATATATGTTCTCTTTCTGTTTCTGTTAAACTACTGTGAGCTCTCTCTCTCTCTCTCTCTCTCTCTCTCTCTCTCTCTCTCCCCTCGGCGTTTTTTAGGGGGGGAAAAGTGAAACATTTTAGTTTCGCGTTCAAATATAAATGGTTGTGCAGTATTACTTTTTAGCTAACATTCTAGCAATCTCCCCTCACCATTTTGCTCGGCTCTGACAGAAATACATTTTATGCGCTCTAGAGAGAGAGAGAGAGAGAGAGAGAGAGAGAGAGAGAGAGAGAGAGAGAGAGAGAGAGAGTTTGCCCTGTTAAATAAAAAATATTTGATTGCATTGCATTTTGGTAATTGTTATTATTATTATTATAATTGCTGTAGTTGATGAATCAGTTTTTGTGTTTTTAACGTTGTCAGGTTGCATATTGCATTGCTTGGATGTGTAGTGTATATTATATATTAAGATATACATATATATATATATATATATATATATATATATATATATATAATATATATATATACATATATATAAAATTATATGTATATGTATATATAAGATATATATATATAATATATATATACATATTATGTATATATATATATATATATATATATATATATATATATATATATATATATATATATATTACACATAACATAATGTTTGAAACAGTGTATTAGTAGAATGAGGGAAATATATTTGCAATTTCCATCATCTCACTAAGTAAGAATTTGAACGAAAAATACCACAGAATGATTTCTGATTGATTTCTGTCACCTGCAATTAAGAAAGTGGGAACGCTCCCACCACCTGTAGGTTAAGAGACGCAAGCCTCAGGTACTTTCCCTTTGCAATCTGCAGAATCATCATCAGCATCATCTTCCACGCTGCGAGACAGCAGCAACAGCAACAGTAGCAACAGGAACAGCAGTAACAGTAGCAAAGTAGCAGGTAACAGCGTAAGGAGCACTCGACGGTGACATCACTCGACCACCAACCGTTCTGATGTCTCGAAGACTCTCTCTCTGGGATGTCAGGACTGTCAGATTTACATCACCATCAGAGGGAGTTTTGGATGGACCAGCCACGAAACGACGTTCTCTCTCCACCCCCCTTCCCCACTCCCCCCCCGTCCCCAGAAATACGGACGACTCATGATATGACCCCCCCCCCCGGGTGGCTCAGGGTTTCGGGGAAAGAGGGGGGGGGAGGAGTGGCACCTTTTATGTCTCGTCTCGAATGTAACCCTTGTCGATTGTTTACAGGTGGCCAAAGAGGGTGGGGGGGAGATGGAGTTGGAGTGGGGTAATTGGTAGGGAGTGGGGGTTGGGATTGGAATGGGGACTGGAATGGGAATGGGAGTTGGAGGGAGACTGGAATTCGACGTGTTTGCATATGTGGCAGTGGCTTACTTTTTCATCATTATTAATTACAGGCATGTTTGTGTGTACACATTATATATATAAAATATAATTTATATAAATGTCTGACTCACATCAGGATCGAACCCAGGTACAGTAGTACTTAGGTCCCAACTCGTGTGAGGCCTTGTTGGTAGCGTCCTTGCCTTTCAACTGAAAGACCTGATGTGGGTCAGAAATTTATTTCTGTTCCACAAGTGATTGTGTGTTGATTATTTCTATGCATGCATATATATATATATATATATATATATATATATATATATATATATATATATATATATATATATATATATATATATATATATATATATATATATATATATATTTTATATATACATACGTGTGTGTTATATATCTATCTATCTATGTATCTATATATATATATATATATATATATATATATATATATATATATATATATATATATATATATATATATATATATATCTATATATTCACATACACATATTATTTGACTACAAGACTTTCCATGTAGAACAAGATAGAATTTAGAAAAAAACTCCCCATTTTTTTCCTTAGAAAAAACATCCTCCGTTCTTCTGCCTCCCCTTCGAGTAGTTTTTCTGCCGTATTTCAACGTATCTGGATTGTCGGTTGTTCTCGATATAGATTTTCATCGGCCGAAATAATAACAAGTCCAATAAAAAAAAAAAACGCTTCGGGGGTTGTGGAGTTTTTTTTTCCTCTCCCCTGCCGAAAAAAAAGAATTAAATTGTTACTAAAAATATATATATATATATTTTTTTTTATATTCTAGCGACTTTTTCCTCACTCTCTTTTTTCCACTCCCCTTTTCATTTTTAGAGTTTCGACACCATCGGTGGCCCCGTTTCTCTCTCTCTCTCTCTCTCTCTCTCTCTCTCTCTCTCTCTCTCTCTCTCTCTCTCTCTCTCTAGGGTGTGTTTAATTCGACAGGAAGCTATGAACACATCTCTCTAAAGGAGGACTCTTGTAATAGGCTGCGTTTATTAAAAATAATTTCTTCATCTTAGAATATTATCATTCCTGGTCGTCAATTTTTGTTTCAGAGTAATAGCTTAAGACATATCTGTTGAAATAATTGCTTCGTCTTAGAATGTTATCATCCCTGGTCGTGAATTTTTATTTTTATTATTCCTTCAGACATACCTGTTAAAAATCGTTTATAACTTTTAGCAAAATCTTGTTCAGGAACACCAAGTTATTGCTGAGAAGAAAAACAGGCATAACTTATAACAAAATCCTTAGCAGTAAAACTGTTAAGTTAATAACTGACAGGAAAATTAATAATAATTTTGAAGAAAATCGTTTTTATAAAAATAACTCTTTGAGTTATGACTGAGAAGAAGAAAAAAAACCCTAACTGGCAAATAAAAAGATTAACCAACCGATGGTCGATTTTAGAGGCTCTCCCGTAGGGGATATTGCCGCCAGTGCACCTCATGCGGTGCACTGTAGGCATTACTCAAGGTCCTTTGCAGCGTGCCTTCTGCCCCTGGCTGCAACCCCTTTCGTTCCTTTTACTGTACTTCCTTTCATAATCTCTTTCTTCCTTCTTGCTTTCCACCCTCTCCTAACAATCGATTCAGAATGCGAGGTTTTCCTCCTGTTACACCTGTCAAACCTTTTACTATCAATTTCAGTTTCAGCATTGAATGGCCTCATAGGTCCCAGTGCCTGGCCTTTGGCCCAAATTCTGTATTCAATTCAATTATAGAGACTTCGCAAGTATACGTAAAAACTAAAATTGAAAGATGAAACGTTTCGAAGTAATCGGATCTCTTATCAGAACATCCCAACTCCCATTCATTCCTCTTCACTCTCTCTAATTTGCGTTAGCCATTTTGCGTGAATTTGAATTGGGCCTGCGGTCTCTTGGTCGCAGAAGTTGAATTTATTCAGTCTGGGTAAAATCCGAAATATTCGCATTTATTTATTTCTCGCTAGAACCTCTGATAAGTTCTGGCATATTCTGCATCCTTTTCAACATCCTATTTTGGTTCAGTTTCATTTGGAAAACTTACTTTTCTCTAGTTAAGTCAAACGAGTAATTTTTCCAATGTGGTGTAGTGAAATTTGAAGTAATTTTTCCAATGTGTTAGAATGAAATTTTAAGTAATTTTTCCAATGTGTTATAATGAAATTTTAAGTAGTTTTTCCAATGTGTTATAATGAACTTTTAAGTAATTTTTCCAATGTGTTATAATGAAATTTTAAGTAATTTTTCCAATGTGTTATAATGAAATTTTAAGTAATTTTTCCAATGTGTTATAACGAAATTTTAAGTCATTTTTCCCATGTATTGTAATGAAATTTTAAGTAATTTTTCCAGAGTGTGATAATGAAATTTTAAGTAGTTTTTCCAATGTGTTATAATGAAATTTTAAGTAGTTTTTCCAATGTGGTATAATGAAATTTTAAGTAATTTTTCCAATGTGTTATAATGAAATTTTAAGTAATTTTTCCTGTGTTTTTTAAGGACATTCAAGTAATTTTTCCCGTGTGTTACAATTAAAAGTTGAGTAATTTTTCCAATGTGTTGTAGTTAAATTTTAAGTAATTTTTCATATGTTGTAATTAAAAGTTAAGTAATTTTTCCAATGTGTTATAATTAAAATTTAAGTAATTTTCAAATATGATATAATTAAATTTCAAGTAATTTTTCCAGTATGTTGTAATGAAAAGTTAAGTAATTTTTCCAATGTGGTATAAAGAAATTTTAAGTAATTTTTCCAGTGTGTTATAATGGAATTTTAAGTAGTTTTTCCAGTGTGTTATAATTAAATTTTAAGTAATTTTTCCAATGTGTTATAATTAAAATTTAGGTGATTTTGTTAAAATTCTGGTAACCTTCACATATGGCAAAATTAGATTCTAGATACATAACTGTACTTTTGTTGAAGTTCATATGAGATTTTCCGAAGCATTTGTAAAATTATTTTAGGAAATTATATATATTACAGTGACGGGTAGGATGTATTTGAGATTGTGAAAATCTCATATAATCATTTTTTTCCCCCAATTTTTCACTTATTATATTTTGAGGATTTTCTAGAATAGTTGTGCAATGTTAGAGTTGATAATGGTATGTTTGTTTCAATTTTAATTGTAGGTTGCTGTCAGTGCACCTGTAGGCATTACTTTAAGGGTCTTTGCAAGCGTCCCTTCGCCCCCTGGCTGCAACCTCATAGGTCCCAGCGCTTGTCTTCTGGCCTATATTCTATATTCTTCATCTATTTAGAAAAATAAAAGGTGAATTTTACTTACTACAGTTATTGGGGCTTTCATTTTGCGTTTTAAATAGCTTCATGACTGTCAACAATAATCCATGCCCTTCAGATAGCCCAAACCAAAACACCATAAATTATTGATTTGTATTTTGTATTAGACCCATAATTGTAACTAATAATTTTTTTATCTAATATGACCAGTCTTTTCCATTTGTTCATTTATTGGATTTTATTATATATATATAGCCCTTTGTTGGCCGACTCGGTAGAGCTTCAGACTGTCATTCGATGGGCCGGAGTTCAATTCCCCATGACCGGCTGATGAAAAATTAGAGAATTTATTTCTGGTGATAGAAATTCATTTTCTCGCTATAATGTGGTTCGGATTCCTGATAGCTGTAGGTCCCGTTGCTAAGTAGCCAAATGGTTCTTAGCCGTAAAACAAGTCTAATCCTTCCGGGCCAGCCCTAGGAGAGCTGTTAATCAGCTCAGTGGTCTGGTAAAACTAAGGTATACTTACTTATTAGTTTATATTTGATATCCCCAGTGCTTGCATTCGATTCTTCCCATGGTGTCTAGAATGAAGGTTCTGGGGTTTTAAAGATTCAAATTTTATGCCCGACATTTCAGTACCGTCTAAGTAAGACACAGTTTTAGTTTTCTGTAAAAGAAAACTGTTGTTCGGATTTGTTTTGTCCGTCCGCGCTTTTTCTGTCCGCTTTTTTCAGTCGGCCTCAGATCTGTAAAACTACTGAAACTAGAGGGCTGCAAATTGGTATGTTGATCATCACCCTCCAATCATCAAACATACCAAGTTGCAGCCTCTAGCTTCGGCAGTTTTATTATTTCATTAAAGGTTAAAATAAGCCATAATCGTGCGTCTGACAACGATATAGGATAGGCCACTACCGGGCCGTGGTTAAAGTTTCGTGGGCCGCGGCTCAAACAGCACTATACCGAGACCACCGAAAGATATGTAGATTTGTTTTCGTTGGCCTTGATTATAAACTGTAGCGGCTGTACACAAAACTCGATTACGCCGAAGAAACTTCGGCGCATTTTGGACTTGTTTCGTTCAAAGATTAAATTTCCACGTCGGTTACTCAGCAAGCGTGATATTTACTTCCATGAAAATTTATGATTTGCTATTTATTTTGCCTACAAAATTTTCCCTTTTCATTCGCGCTGCTCAGCGAGGCTTCTCTACGTACTTTATCGTCGTGTTTGGCTTCTATCCTCTTCGTATATCTTTTAATACCGTCTGTCATAGAGTTCACAATACGTTCTATTGACGCCGAGCATAATAATATCTAGTCTGGGATGTGCAGGCAGGCTTTGGTCAAGTCTAAACCAACCTTTATAAATGCCGCATTCTGGATTTAAATTACTTATGCACCTTTTGTACTGCATTTTGGAACGGACCAGCGTCTCTCTCTCTCTCTCTTTCTGTAATGTATATATATATATATATATATATATATATATATATATATATATACACACACATATATATATATTTCTACATATATATATATATATACTATATATATATATATATATATATATATATATATATATATTTTATATGTATATATATCTGATATTCTCTCTCTCTCTCTCTCTCTCTCTCTCTCTCTCTCTCTCTCTCTCTCTCTCTCTCTCTCTCTCTCTATATAAATATATATATATATATATATATATATATACACATATGTAGTTGCACACTTGCCACTCACACACACATGCGCTTACACACGTACCAAATCTGACTGACATTCACCCAAATTTGTCAGATTTCATGCCTTCAATAAGGGTAGGGAAATCTGTGGTAATGGACTTCGTCATCGTATTTATACCCTATTTAATCACAGTTCTGCTTGTTTGTATGTGTGTCCGTGTGTGTGTGTGTGCATGTGTAAAGTTGGAATTCTACGAAACCTGCTGAGCTTCCACGCCATGCCGTGTAATGCTGTATGGATTCGTACGTGTCCTGTACGGACCATTTCCTGGAAAAGGGTCCGATTAATGTGTGGCTTGACGTAATGAGAGATGCATCTCTCTCTCTCTCTCTCTCTCTCTCTCTCTCTCTCTCTCTCTCTCTCTCTCTCTCTCTCTCTCTCCAGATAGTGAGCCTCGGGCTTGGGTCATTTATTTATTTATTTATTTATTTATTTATTTATTTATTTATTTATGTATTTATTTATTTATTTCTATTTTGACTTGGCAGCCCTCTTGTATTTGAAAAACATTGTCTTCCATGAATTTATGTTTTTTCGTCGTTTTACGAAAATATTCTTCTGGTTGTTTTCGTCCATGAAATAAGTAAAAATCTGCTCTCCGTCCGGTGCTTTCACCGGGCTGAGAGAGAGAGAGAGAGAGAGAGAGTCGAGTTTCGGTCTATTTCCGAAGCCACTCTCATTTTTATTTTGCGGCCTTGATGCAACGGCACTTTCGAATTCCCATTTTCTTTGCCTCTGATTTTACTGTTGGATTATTTTTCTGTAAAAGTTTATGCTCAGGCGTTCAGACAATCGTACAGACGCGCGCGCGCGCGCACGCACACACACACCTACGTATTTATGTATGTATGTATACTTAACCGAGTACCTGTAAGGGTCACTGAAGTTGGACTGACAATCTCTCAGGTCACGTGCGTTGGCTCGCAACCACATGCAAGAAATCAATTCTCAGTAACTTCCCGCAGACTGTGGAATCTGATGCGAGCGGCAATGGGCCTGTTGAGACTCGAAAAGCCAGCAGAATGAGTGGGCAGTTTGAAATGAAAACGCTAAATGTGCTTCTGGCATTGTGTTCATTTTAATGGCTAATTGGTACTTCTCGACTATTGATGTAATCTCTTTCTCTCCACTTTTCAGTTTCAGATACTTCATCTCTGTTTGTTTGTTTATCTCGTCCAAATTTTGCTTCTCCAGGTAGACTTGCAAAGGGATGTATATTTTTCTCTGTTCAAGGCTACAGACTTTTGAAAATTTGTTAATACCTTCAGGGGTATGCAGTTTTCTCAGGTCAAGGGTACACAGGTTTGAAAATTTATGAATAAATTTTGGGGTAAACATTTTAATTTCTGTTCCAGGCTACACAGCTTTGAAAATTTATGAATATATTTTGGAGTCTACAGTTTTCATTCTGTCCAAGGGTACACAGCTTGGAAATTTATGAATACATTTTAGAGTCTAGTTTTTACTCTGTCGCAAGGGTACACGGCTTTGAAAATTTATGAATACATTTTGGAGTGTACAGTTTTTACTCTCTGTTCCAGGCTACACAGCTTCAAAATTTATGAATACATTTTAGAGTCTACAGTTTTTACTCTGTCTCAAGGGTACACAGCTTTGAAAATTTATGAATACATTTTGGAGTGTACAGTTTTTAATCTTATTCAAGGGTACACAACTTTGAAAATTTGTGAATGCATTTTGGGGTAAACATGTTTTTCTCTGTTCCAGGTTACAGACTTTTGAAAGTTTATACGTACCTTTTGTCTCTTAGTTTAAGGCTATAGACTTTTCAGAATATATTAATACATTTGGAGTATACACTTTTCTGTTTGTAGCTGCAAACTGTTGGAAATTATTAATACACTTCGTTGACTTTCCACATTTCTCTTCAAATGGATTCCACCTGTGTGTCAACTCTCTGAATTAACTCCAGGGTAATATTCGCCAATCAGTCAATCCAAGCATCAGTCCTAAATAATCCTAGATAATGCTGAGAATTCTAAGAGCAACATTTACAGTCATGTGCTATTATTTCCCTTTTGTGACATCTTTATCAATCCCCCTCCCTACCCCCTTCCTCCATCCCTCCCTGCCCTTTCTGGACCTGGGACAAAAGCAATCGAGCTCAAGAAGGGGAAAAAGAATCTTCAGGCGTTGCAAGAGCGAGGGGAATTGGAAGTGAATTCAGTTCCGTCTTATTGACTTTCCGACTAACAGTTTGTGTGTTACGTTTATGAACCAAACCTTCCTTTAATAACTGCGTAGGGGGGGGCGTCTTTGTTTTTTTTTTTTTTTTTTATCTTTTTGGGGTTCTTGTATATACTGTATGTATATCTATTATATACTGTATGTATATATATACTATTTTAATTATACTGATTTTCACGTTTTTGAAGACTCTCTCTCTCTCTCTCTCTCTCTCTCTCTCTCTCTCTCTCTCTCTCTCTCTCTCTCTCTCTCTCTCTCTCTCTCTCAACCAATTCTCCCACTTTTTTCCTTTATGTATCATTGTCATTCGAAGGAGGAAGGGATCTCCTCCTCCTCCTCCTCCTCCTCCTCCTCCTCCTCCTCTTCCCAAACTCAGAGCGAGGGAGGCAAGACTGGAATATTCCAGCCCTCTTTCACGTCCTCCCTCACTCCTCTCCCCCCCCTCCCTTCCTCCCTGCCGAGGATGGGCAGGGGGAGAGGGGTATGGGTGATGGTGAGTGTGAGGAAGAGGAGGGAGCAGTAGGGGGAGGAAGGGGGGCGTCGACCCCGCTGGTTGCAATATTGGACGGGAATATCTCCTGGAATATGCCGGTGCAAACGGCCCTCTGAAGGAGGGAGGCTTTAACTGGTATTGTACGTGTCCTTAAGATTAGGCCTCCTTAATGAAGGACCTGCGTTACTTCCTTCACACAGGCTGTCTTCATGTGTATGTTTGTGTTTGTGTGTGTGTTTGTGTTGTCTGTTTGTGCATGTGTGTGTTCGTATGTGTGCATGTGATTACGACGCTCGGATTACGATAGGACGTTATGACACAAGGATGGGAGAATGGGAGAGATAAGGCGTGGCACGTGAGAGAGAGAGAGAGAGAGAGAGAGAGAGAGAGAGAGAGAGAGATTCAGGTGTTGTGTGCTAGTTATTCCCTTTCGCCGTTCTTTGTTATTGATGTTATCGAAAATAATCAGTCTGAGAAATGAAAGAGTATTTTCTGAAAGGACTTATGTATAACGAAATCTTCATTCTCCCTTTCTCTTGCTTTCTAGAAAGTGTGTTATGAAGGTTCGCACTGGGGAAAAAGAGAAAGTGAAAGAGAAAGAAAATTGAAGATAATGAATCTTCGAGCAGATAAGAGTATATTCTGAAAGGATTTATATAGAGCAAAATCTTCAAATTCGCTTTCTCTTCCTTTCTAGAAAGTGCGTTGGCACTGGAAAAAGGAGAGGAAGAAAAAGAAAAGAAAATGGAATCAAAAAAGCTATACGCCGTATCAGATATTGTTTGTAAAAGGCTGTCCTCCTGAGCACAATACCTTTCATCTTCCTGTGTGACTTCTGCACAGTATTGTGTTGTGTTTTAGGTCTCTCTCTCTCTCTCTCTCTCTCTCTCTCTCTCTCTCTCTCTCTCTCTCTCTCTCTCTCTTTTACCTCTGAAAGGGTTATTTTCCCCCGGCTGAAACATCTCCTCTTATCATGTTATAGATGCAACTGTCGTTGAATGGAGTCATCTCAGAGAGAGAGAGAGAGAGAGAGAGAGAGAGAAGAATAAATTGAAAATGGTGGATAGTGCATTATTCTGTTTCATTCTCCTATGTATTTGTTCCTCGCCTTTCCCCCCCAACCCTTACCCCTTCCCCAAGTCTCTCTCTCTCTCTCTCTCTCTCTCTCTCTCTCTCTCTCTCTCTCTCTCTCTCTCTCTGGATGAAATCATTTTTGGACAAGGAGACTTAAATTGAAAATGGTCGATAGTGCATTATTCTGTTTCTCATCTGTATTTGCAGTGCAGCCTTCTCTCTCTCTCTCTCTCTCTCTCTCTCTCTCTCTCTCTCTCTCTCTCTCCTCTCTCTCTCCTCTCTCTCTCTCTCCTGGCCCCCTCTTGTGTTCCCCTCTCCCCATTTATATATTGCTTCATCAAACTTATTCCATTCCCACCCTTTTCACCTTCGTGTATGGAAAACTGTTTTTTACACACAACCATTTTCCTGCGTTCTCTCGTATTTATGCTTTTTTTTCCGTTTCCTTTTTCCAGTATTATTGCTTTTTGCCAGTTGTTATTCCAGTTGTCCTCCATGATTTTATGGTTCTCTCTCTCTCTCTCTCTCTCTCTCTCTCTCTCTCTCTCTCTCTCTCTCTCTCTCTCTCTCTCTCTCTCATTGCAACTCAATTTCGCATGCAAATAGTTTTTCCCCATTTCCCTATTTGCTCTGTTCATCCATAGAATCTGTTCAGTGCCATTTGATTCAATTTTCCTTCCGTCGTTTCAAACCTTAATTCTTCTGAATATCTCGGTTACAGAACCCCAGCAGTTTCTGTAACTCCTGTAACTGAATCGAATTTTCTTTTTATTATTATAGGTTTATCTCAAGGTGGTGTTTTTTGTCTTTTATTCAAGGTTAAATTGTCAAGGTCACTCTAGTGCAAATAATTTTTTGTTATTAGTTATTAGTTTTTTCTTTTTCAACAGACGATTAGTATAGGCCCTGCACCTCTCTCCCCATTCTTGCACGCATTCTCTGGATCAATAATTATTTTGGCATTTTTGTTCCAACACCTCCTTCACTTATTTTCACAGTGTCGTCTCCCATTCTCTCCACAAAACCAAGCCACCTCAAAACATTGTTCTATTATTTTACACCATTTTAGTATCTCTACATTTTTTGCTGTTTTATAGTTTCTTACTCTAAATTAGTAAGGAGATAGTTCTCATCGAAGGATTTTGCCTTTCTTTATCATTATCATGTAACAATCACGTTTCACTTTTGTAATGAATAGTTGGCTCAACGTCTTTCCACCCTTAGACTAAATATATATATATATATATATATATATATATATATATATATATATATATATATATATATATATATATATATATATTGTATCAATAAAGAAATCTTACGGAAATTAAACTAAATAGAGAAAATGCAAGAAAATAAAAATTTGTTCAGTTAAGTTCTTCTTTCCTCTGTTTCTTTTTCTTCAGAAAAAAAAAGTTTCTCAGTATTTTCTCTTTTGGTGTCCACTTGAAGCTGTTTAGACTTTTTTTTTGGGAAAGGGGGTGATACCCCTATGCTCCTGTGCCATGTTCTCTCTCTCTCTCTCTCTCTCTCTCTCTCTCTCTCTCTCTCTCTCCTCATGTCTTATTTGCTTCATGGTTTAATCTTTTCTTGTCTTCCTTGGTATGGCCCATTCCTCTGTCATTTTTCATTTCCCAGTGTCCTCTCCTCCTCCTCCTCCTCCTCCTCCTCCTCCTCCTCCTCCTCCTCCTCCTCCTTTCTCATTCTGCGTCTCATCTCATCCATATTTTCCTTCACTTTTTTTCATCCTCCTCCTCCTCCTTGCCCTTTTTGCCCCACTCTTCTCATACTTATTTTGTCCTCTCTTTCTCCCTTCTCCTCCTCCGAGCTCTTTTTCTCCTTTTCTCTTGCTCATTCTTTCTTTTTTCTCTACTTCCTCCTTCGCTGCCCTGTTCTTTTTCTACCTCTCTTTCTCGCATCCTTATTTTGTTCTTCCTCTCATTTCATCTTTATTTTGCCTCCTTTTCCTCCAACTCCTCGTCCTCCTCCTCCTCTTCCTCCTCCTCTCCTTGCTGTTATTTTTCCTCTTTTCTCATCTTTATCTTGTCCTTTCTCTTTCTCCTGCCTCCTCTTCCTCCTCCTCCGCCTGGCTCTTTCCCTCCTCTCCTCTCCTCTTATTCTGATTTTTATCCTTCTCTCTCCTCCTTCTGCTCCTTTCTTTTTCATCCAGGAGGAGGAGGAAGGAGGGGTTTATGAGGCGTCCTTAATTCTTTTCCTCCGCCGTCTCCTCCCCCTCTCCTCTCCTCCCCTCTCCAGTTCCTCCTCCCTTCAAAAACGACAAACAAATAAAGTCGAGGGAATTGCACGCCTCAGCACGTTCAATATATTCTTTCTTATAACCCCTTCCACTTTATGAGGCTTTTGGGCTTTTCCTATTTATTGTTCTCTCTTTTGTTCCACTTTTCTTTCCCCCCTTGATGTTTGCCTCGTTCCCCCCACCTCTCTCTCTCTCTCTCTCTCTCTCTCTCTCTCTCTCTCTCTCTCTCTCTCTCTCTCCCCCCAGATTTTGTCCAGGGATAACTATCGCTTCTTCTTCTTACTAACTGTTTATTTTCTTTTGTTTTGTCTCCTTTTTTTGTTATTTGGTGAGAGATAACTTCTCATTCTTCTTACTAACTTTTATTTTTTTTTTTTTTTTTAAGTTTCGTGCTTTTTTTGATATTTTTTTGGGGGGAGAGAAAACGTCTGCTTCTTCCTAATACCTTTTCTCTTTATTTTTAGTTTTATTTTTTTGTTATTTGTTTTTGGGGAGAGAGATCACTCCTTATTCTTCTTCCTACTAATTTTTTTTATTTTCTTTTATTTTATTCTCATTTTTTTTTTGTTATTTGCTTTTGGGGAGAGATAACTTCTTATTCTTCTTCCTACTAACTTTTTATTTTCTTTGTTTAGTCTTGTGATTTTTTGTTATTTGTTTTTGGGGAGAGAGTACTCCTGCTGCTTC
Source organism: Macrobrachium rosenbergii (assembly GCF_040412425.1). NCBI lineage: Eukaryota > Metazoa > Arthropoda > Malacostraca > Decapoda > Palaemonidae > Macrobrachium > Macrobrachium rosenbergii. Next base: position 28,205,284 of record NC_089742.1, on the reverse strand, counting down.
TTCCTATTACATTTCTCTATTTTTAGTCGTTTTTTTTATTTATTTTTGGGGAGAGAGATCACGCCTTCTTCTTCTTCCTACAAACTTTTTATTTCCTTTTTTTTAGTTTCGTGTTTTTTTTTATTTATTTTTGGGGAGAGAGATCACTCCTTATTCTTCTTCCTACTAACCTTTTATTTTCTTTTTTTAGTCCCGTGTTTTTTTTTTTTTTTGTTATTTGTATTTGGGAGATCACTTCTTATTCTTCTTCCTACTAACTTTTTATTGTTTTTAGCCTCGTGTTTTTTTTTTATTTGTATTTGGGGAGAGAGATCACTCCTTATTTTTCTTCCTACTAAGTTTTTATTTTTTTAGTCTCGTGTTTTTTTATTTGTTTTTAGGGAGAGATAATTTCTTATTCTTCTCCCTACAACTTTTTAAAAAATTTAATTCTCGTGTTTTTTTATTTGTTTTTGGGGAAAGATAATCCCTACTTCTTAATACGACCTTTTTTTCCGTTTTATTGTAATATCTTTTTTTTTGTTATTTGTTTGTAGGGAGAGAGAACTCCTTCCTACTACGTTTTTTTATTTTTATTCTTGTGTTTTTTGTTAATTGCTCTTGGGAGAGATAACTCATTCTCGTTATTATTACATTTTTTCTTTATATTTCGTCTCGTGTTTTTCTTATTTTTTTTTAGTCTCGTGTTTTTTTTTTTTTTTGGGAAGAGGTGACTCCTTATTCTTCCTATTACCTTTATTATTTTATTTTTTTGTCTCGTATTTTTTCTTATTTTTTTTGGGGGGGGGAGAGAGAACTCCTTATTGTTCCTATTACCATTTTATATTCTTTTTATTTAAGTTTCGTGTTTTTTTTATTTGTTTCTGGGGAGAGAGAACTCCCATATTCTTCCTACTACCTCATTTTATTTTATTTTTTTTAGTCTCATGGTTTTTTTATTTTTATTTTTGGGGAGAGAGATCACTCCTTATATCTTCCTACTACCTTTTATATTATTTTTTTTTTAGTCTCATGTTTTTTTATTTATTTTTGGGGAGCGATAACTCCCTATTCTTCCTAGTACCTTTTTTATTCTATTTTTATTCTTTTTTCCTTAATGTTAGTCGTGTTTTTTTTTTACTATTGGCTTTTGCTTATTTAAACTGAGCGTTCTTGTTTTTAAAGAGCGTTTTTCCTTTCTTCGTATGAATGGGCCATGCGTTATCCGTTATGTAATTGCTAGTCGTTGAAGCCGTGCTGAGACGTAAAGCGAACGAGAACCGTCTTAGATACGTTTAATGTCATGACATCAGCGACTTTGACTTTCGATGATCGGCTGAAGAAGAATTGATCTAATATTTTATTTAATCCACTCGATTTCTGCCGTGGTACCATCATGTGGTTTCGTCTCCATTGCATTGCAAATTGCAAAAATTTGTTAATTTATTTTTATATACTATCATAACAATAAATTCGTCACATTCTTGTATTCTATTACCTATTTTATGGCTTTTAATATTTGCAAGTGCAGCTGCTATATTCAAATGCTCTCCAGTTGCAAAACTGCAAAGTTTAAATTTTAGATATTATATCATAACAATAAAGTCTTCATATTTCCCCGTTCTGTAATATTCTATAGCGTTTAATATACGCTTGCGCAGTTATTGTCTTCAAGTGTGCTCATATATATATATATATATATATATATATATATATATATATATATATATATATATGATATATATATATATATACAATGACTTCAGAAACAGTGATAATTACAGTAATGCTGGTAATAGTAACCAGTTACAATGATACTGACATTGTTACATATTACAGTGATACTGGCCTTGTTACCAATAACAATGATACTGACATTGTTACCAATTACAATGATACTGATAATAGTTACCGATTACAATGATACTGATAATTTTACCAATTACAATGATGCTGACATTGTTACCAGTTACACTGACACAAATAATAGTTACCAATTACAGTGATACTGATAATGGTTATCAATAACCATGATACTGACATTATTGCCAATTGCAGTGATATTGACATTATCACCAATTACAATGATATTGACCTTGTCACCAATAACAATGCTACTGACATTGTTACCAGTTACAATGATACTGATAATAGATAGCAATTACAATGATACTGACATTATTACCAGTTACAATGATACTGACATTATTACCAGTTACAATGATACTGACATTATTACCAGTTACAATGATACTGACATTATTAACAATTACAATGATATTGATATTATTACCAATTACAATGATATTGACATTATTACCAGTTACAGTGATACTGACATTGTTACCAAACATATTCCAAATACAAACCTCGACATCCAACCTCGACGGCGCTTAGCGACCTCAGCTGGTGTATTCATCGCCCTAAAAAGTGAAGTAAAAAAAAGCGTATTTAATTGATACGCATCAGACAGCTCGCTCTGTAACACTGCGCAATTGGCGTAACTCCCCCCCGCCCCCCCTACCCCCAGCGGATGGAAGGCGGGGACCTTGGGGAGGGGGGGGGACGCCATACCGCCGTTAGATGGAAAATAGAGCTTTAGAAGCGGTTGCTGTTAAAAGATTTTGTATTTAAGTCCAGATTAACGGTTTGTGTGTGTATATATATATATATATATATATATATATATATATATATATATATATATATATATATATTTATAAATATGCATGTATGTACGTATGTATGCATGTATGTATATATTTTTGCTCACAAGCAGATAGGATCAAACAGGACATATTTCTCAAAAATAAATCTTGAAAAGGTTTCCATACATATATATATATATGTATATATATATATATATATATATATATATATATATATATATATATATATATACATATACATATTCATATACATACATACATACATACATATATACATATATACAATACATACCTTACATACATACATACATATAATATATATATGTATGTATGTATGTATGTATGTATGTATGTATGTATGTATGCATGCATGCATATATGTATGCATGTAGAGCCTTTTCAAGATTTTGTAGACAGAATTGACTTAAATCTTGTATTCTGCTCTGTTTTGAATACTGTTCCGCTGAATGGTCTTCAGCAGATGACTCGCATCCTGAATTGCTGGATAAAACCTTGAACTTACATTAATTTTCCGTGTTCAAGATCTTAGTATGAATCTCTAGTACTGTCATTCAGTGCTGTGTAGAATTTTTCATATTTCTAACCAGCCTTTTGAATTGAGGTATTCCTGGGTTTTACCATCTACCGCTTAGTGCTGGATATGTGGTTAGCTCGAACAGTCTTGTCTATTCTCCTGGAAGTTCAAGTAATTTAGCTCCAGAATTGAATAATAGGGTGTTCCTCCTTGTGTAGTTTGAGCTTTAGAACTTCATTAATTGAAAATGAATGAAAATGCCCTCACTTTGACCAGCCTCTTGAGTGTCCGTTACAGTTTAAATGTTTGATCTTTTTTTCTGTCATTTCTGTTATATTTCTCTGTCATTCTGCATTCCTTTGTCCGTAATTGGTTGTTTTCCGTCTTGGAGTCTCAGGGCTTGCGCTATTCTGCTTTTGCAATTGGGGTTAAGTCTTGAATAATAATAATAATAATAATAATAATAATAATAATAATAATAATAATAATGGTAACGCCTTTACTTTTTTATTTTAGTAATAATAATAATAATAATAATAATAATAATAATAATAATGTTCTTTACTCATTTATTTTAAATAATAATAATAATAATAATAATAATAATAATAATAATAATAATAATAATAATAATAAAGTCGTGTACTTCTTCCTACATTTCATTTATTCTTTGGGCCATAGGCACAAAAAAGTATCAGCTTATCCCATCCCATGAACCTATACACATTTAAAAAATAAAACCTCACCAAAACCTATTCATAAACAGAGGAAGTCATCAAGTTCTGGAAATGTGTGGTACCAGGAAAGTAGTATATGGCGCGCGCGCGCGTATGTGACGTAAGCGTAAACGTCTTGACCGTGGTCTGATATTTTGTAAAGGAATGTTGTTCAGAGTGCGTTTCAGCGCTGAATGACCTCATAGGTCCCAGCGCTTGGCCTTTGACGTAAATTCCATATATTCTATTCTGTTCTATTGCTGTTTTGGTGTAATCTGTACAAGAGTGACACTTGCTTTTTTCATTATAAATATCAGTAAATAGTTATTGTTTCATACATGCATTGTAGTAAGGAATATAATGACGATCCGTATAGTTTCAAGAATATTTAAAATTTTAATTCTTTTCATTGTAAATATCAGTCATTATAGTTTCATACATGCCGTATAATGAGGAATATAATGCCAGTCCTTTTAATGTCAAGAACATTCAAAATGTTTAGCCTTCCTTTTTTCATTGTAAATATGAATTTTTATAGTTTCATACATGCACTGTAATAAGGAATATAATGACAGTCCTTATAATGTCAAGAACACTGAAAATGTTTAGCCGTTCCTGTTTCATTGTAAATATCAATAATTATAGTTTTATACATACCTGTACATCGTAATAGGGAATATAATTCCAGTCATTATAATGTCAAGAACATTGAAAATGTTTAGCCCTTCCTTTTTCATTGTAAATATCAATTTTTATAGTTTCATACATGCAATGTAATAAGGAATACAATGACAGTCCTTATAATGTCAGAAATATTGGAAATGATTCATCATCATAGTGATAATCACAGGATATATTAAAAGATTATTTGATTATAATGATTCACGAGACAATTTCTGAGATCATTTTCTTCCTAAATTATGTGGACATTGCCAAAATTACAACAATAATAATAATAATAATAATAATAATAATAATAATAATAATAATAAATGAGAATAAATATATGACTGGGTATTTTGTTGCACAAAGCCGTTGCAATATCTCTCACTCAGAAGAGAGAGAGAGAGAGAGAGAGAGAGAGAGAGAGAGAGAGAGAGAGAGAAGGGACCTTTACCCTTCTTCATTCCCTCTGGAAAGAAATAATTTCATATTCCATTTTCTTATTTCCTCTCATGTGGGGAAATTGAGAGAAATGTTTCCCAAGCTCTCTCTCTCTCTCTCTCTCTCTCTCTCTCTCTCTCTCTCTCTCTCTCTCTCTCTCTCTAATCTTTTTCTTCCTCATCTTCATCGGTTTATATCCCTTTCCTTTCGTTTCCCCCTGTACATATTTCTTTTATTTTTAAAGGTCTTTCCCTATGTCCGTCCCCTCTTCTTCCGTCATTTACTATTCTATCTCTCTCTCTCTCTCTCTCTCTCTCTCTGTTCCTCCTCTTCCTCCTTTCACCCGCGATACTCCAACCCCTGGATTCGGCAATAAGGTGAAGTATTGTTTAAAGCTGCGCTGTTCAGGATGTTTGTACTCTCTCTCTCTCTCTCTCTCTCTCTCTCTCTCTCTCTCTCTCTCTCTCTCTCTCTCATGGTTTCCGTGCGTACTTTTTGATGCTGTAATTTTAATTATTGGCTTATCTTATATTAATTTTTTTGGTATTTTTTGCGGATTTTTTTTGTCATGATAATTATTACTTTTATCTCTCTCTCTCTCTCTCTCTCTCTCTCTCTCTCTCTCTCTCTCTCTCTCTCTCTCTCTCTCTCTCTCTCTCTCTCTCTCTGTCAGTGACTGTTTGGGTGACTGTTTAGATCGTTTAAACAGTGAATAATCACATCTGGTTATTAGTCGACTGCTGGGTCACAGGCAGAGAGAGAGAGAGAGAGAGAGAAAGAAAAGAGAGAGAGCTTCATTCCTCCGTCAAAACAAGAGGGCCTCGAGGAGGTAATCCTTACCCCACTGGGTTGGGACCATTCATAAGAGTTAAGAGTTAAAGAGAAGTCCTTGAGGCAACAGAGCGCCTCTTGAACGGAGAGAAATCGAGCCTTCATTCTAACATCCTGTTTCGCCTCTCTCTCTCTCTCTCTCTCTCTCTCTCTCTCTCTCTCTCTCTCTCTCTCTCTCTCTCTCTCTCTCTCAGTACGAATTTCTTCCGGCGGCCGACTATTTCTTTATTCCCGCTTAATTTTTTATTCTTTTCATTTTATCTTTATTTATTTATTTATATATAAATTATTTTATTTTCCTTTTGTTCATTATCTAAAGCTTATATTCTCTCACTGTAATTGTTTTTTTTATATTATTTACTTATTTCATTCATTTTGCGGAATTGCTTATTTGCTTACCCAAAGACTTTGTAGTTTTTAAAGCATATATATTTTATTAACTTTATTTTTTTTGTTTATTTTTGCGTGTTGTCCAGATTTGTTCAGTGTTATGCAATTCAGGAATGAAATCGGTTCATAATATTTCATTCAAAAGTTTATGAACTTTCTCAATAATAATAATAATAATAATAATAATAATAATAATAATAATGTATTATTATTATTGTTATTATTATTATTATTATTTGTTATTATTATCATCATCATACACATTTCCCTATTTAATTGTTTTTGCGAGCACGACAGGCAACTAATTGAAAGGTGCATAATTCTCTCTCTCTCTCTCTCTCTCTCTCTCTCTCTCTCTCTCTCTCTCTCTCTCTCTCAAGAAACTGAATCCTAAAATTCCCTCTCTCTCTCTCTCTCTCTCTCTAAAGAACTGAATCTTAAAACTCTCTCTCTCTCTCTCTCTCTCTCTCTCTCTCTCTCTCTCTCTCTCTCTCTCTCTCTCTCTCTCTCTCTCATTCCCTTGAAAGGACGCATCTTTTGGATGACAATGTTTGCGGCGGATTTGACTTCTGGGAAATATTATATATTCGGTGGAATGGGGGAACGCTGAAGAAATACCGCGGAATATTCGCTGTGACTTTGCGAGTTGGTGGCAGATTTAATTCTCGGATTTGTTGCAGTGGTCCAGCCAAATTTCATGCATACACACACGC
>NC_089742.1:28185847-28195847 GCF_040412425.1 Macrobrachium rosenbergii | reverse complement strand
TTGTCTGTCCGTCCGCACTTTTTTCTGTCCGCACTTTTTCTGTCCGCCCGCAGATCATAAAAACTACTGAGGCTAGAGGGCTGCAAATTGGGATGTTGATCATCCACCATTCAATCATCAAACATACCAAATTGCAGCCCTCTAGCCTCAGTAGCTTGTATTTTATTCAAGGTTAAAGTGAGCCATAATCGTGCTTCTGGCAACTATATCAGATAGGCCACCAGCGGGGCGTGATTAAAGTTTCATGGGACGCGGCTCACAGCATTACACCGAGACCACCGAAAGGTAGATCGATTTTCGGTGGTCTGGATTATACGATGCACAGAAAATTCGATTGCGCCGAAGAAACTTCGGCGCATTTTTTTTTATTGATTCCTTGTTTCTCTTACTTTGAGTTCTGCTTCCGTTTTCCCAAACATGTTTCTCCTACATTACTTTTTTGAAGGATTCTACTCGGCTGCGCATCGTCAGAGATATTTTATTCTTATGTATTTTTATCGTACGTTCCCGGCCTCTCTCTCTCTCTCTCTCTCTCTCTCTCTCTCTCTCTCTCTCTCTCTCTCTCTCTCTCTCTCTCTCTCTCTCTTTAAGGATCTGTGAAACTTATATTAGTAAATGAAAGGCAGCAAGTAAATTTGAACATAATTAAACCTCCCATTTCTCTCTCTCTCTCTCTCTCTCTCTCTCTCTCTCTCTCTCTCTCTCTCTCTCTCTCTCAAAGGATTCGTGAAATGAAAGGCAACTAGTAGAGTTGTACATGAATATCCCTCTCTTCTCTCTTCTCTCTCTCTCTCTCTCTCTCTCTCTCTCTCTCTCTCTCTCTCTCTCTCTCTCTCTCTATATATATATATATATATATATATATATATAAATTAGTATTTTATTCCATCTTTTCTATTCCACTCCCATCCCTCCAATTTACTATCTTCTCCTCTATTTCCCTTTATCCGTTTCCCCCCTTGGCTTCTTGCTTCCCTTATCCCGTCTCTCTCTCTCTCTCTCTCTCTCTCTCTCCTGCTTCCCTGAAGCTTACCCTATTGCTCCCAGGCCCCCTTCCCCCTCCCTTGGGCCGAAAACGCCCCCTCCCCCCCTTCTTCCCCTCCCTCGACCACCTCTGAGTTATTGCGGCGGCGGAGTGAGCTACCCGAAGAGAGAGAGAGAGAGAGAGAGAGAGAGAGAGAGAGAGAGAGACATCCTTTCCTTGAGAGGAATCTCCATCGAAGCTGAATTACGTAAAACAAATCGGTTTTAGGTTAAGTCAGAAATCGAAGACGAAGTTCAGAAGATTTTAGTTCTCTTTGATTTGCTGTAAAGACGCGCATGCGCAGTGTCAGATTATACAGTCGTAGGGGAGCTACTGCGCAAGCGCGTATACCGTGGATACAGCGAGGAAAAGAATACAGTCTAAGAACGGGGAGGGAATGTCTGCTTGATCTCGTTGAGAGGCTGAGAGGTAGAGAGACAAAGACTGATCAGTATTCCAATCGCTTCCTTTTGCCTCCCCTTTGCTCCCCTCCTATCCCCTCCTCTCTCTCCTCTCTCTCTCTCTCTCTCTCTCTCTCTCTCTCTCTCTCTCTCCACAGGCACAACACTTTACAATTTTTTTATATATTATGCGTCTGTGCTCCCCTTTTTTCATTGTCTTTGGTGGCGGACTTTGTAATAAGTCTGTTAAAACAATAGTCTTTCTTATAATTACTGTAATGCCTTTCTCTTAGGCAACTTCAAACTTCATGAATAGAAAATGAGTAAAAAATGCGCCGAGGTTTCTTCGGCGCAATCGAGTTTTCTGTACAGCCGCTACGGCGTATAATCAAGGCCACCGCAAATAGATCTATCTTTCGGTGATCTCGGTATAATGCTGTATGAGCCGCGGCCCATGAAACTCTAACCACTGCTTGGTGGTGGCCTATCTTATATAGTTGCCAGGTGCACGATTATGGCTAACTTTAACCTTAAATAAAATAAAAACTACTGCGGCTAGACGGCTGCAGTTTGGTATGTTTGATGATTGGAGGGTGGATGGTCAACATACCAATTTGCAGCCCTCTAGACTCAGTAGTTTTTAAGATCTGAGGGCGGACAGAAAAAGTGCGGCCGGACAGACAAAGCCGGCACAGTAGTGTTCTCTTACAGAAAACTAAAACGTACAAGAAAAGACCTGGGGAAAACTTTAATATTTTACAAAGGCGTCTCTATGATATTCAGATTCTCATGTCAGACTTGGATAAAGCCTGGTCACATTTATGGTAAAGGTTCCACCTTAGATTTACCGAAGATCTTCGCTGATGCTGCTTCGTTCGATACCTGACTGATTTATTGATTAAGGTTTATCCGGCGGTGAGGTATTTGCTTGAAATAACGGCCTGAGAAACTTACGAAAATAACCTTCCAGGGATTATGGAATAAAACAAGAAAATAACCTTCCAGGAATAAAATACCCTTCCAGGAATTATGGAATAAAACAAGAAAATAACCCTCCAGGAATTATGGAATAGAACAAGAAAACAACCTTCCAGGAATTATGGAATAAAACAAGAAAATAACCTTCCAGGAATTATGGAATAAAACAAGAAATCAACCTTCCAGGAATTATGGAATAGAACAGGAAAATAACCTTCCAGGAATAAAATAACCTTCCAGGAGTTATGGAATAAAACAAGAAAACAACCTTCCAGGAGTTATGGAAAAAACAAGAAAACAACCTTCCAGGAATTATGGAATAAAACAAGAAAATAGCCTTCCAGGAATTATGGAGTAAAACTTTATTAATAATGTCTGTTTTTAAGCAATTCGATTTTACTTTTATTAGGAGGCTTGAACAAATCAGGCAAAATTGTACTTGATTTGCACCTGGTATTATGACAGTGATAATAATAATAATAATAATAATAATAATAATAATAATAATAATAATAATAATAATAATAATAATAATTTAATACTATTATTAAGATTATTACTAGCGTAAGATGTATGAAATACAGCTGCTGTTGTGAGACGTACGGTTATTATTATTATTATTATTATTATTATTATTATTATTATTATTATTATTATTATCATTATTATCTCTAAGGACTTCACAATCTCTTGAAAAAAAATCTGTGTAATTACACAGATTATTATTATTATTATTATTATTATTATTATTATTATTATTATTATTATTATTATTCAGTAGATGAAACCTATTCATATTGAACAAGCCCACCACAGGGGCCACTGACTTGAAATTCAAGATTCCAAAGAATATTATGGTGTTCATTAGGAAGAAGCAAGAGGAAGTAAAGGGAAATACAGAAAGAATAGATCCCACTTATTAAAGATAAAAAAAAAAATTAATTAATAGATAGGTAATAAATAGGTAGTCAGGCTTCGAATTGTAATAAATTCACTATTTTGCCTATAACTTCTTTTTCTCCTTTTGACGTATTCTGGCATAGGTAACCATTGAAAGAATTGTTTGTAAACATTTCATAATTTTGTCTCTGCCTGGGGTTAGTGGCCGACTGTGCTTAAAAAGAATTGGTGTTTTGGGAAATAAAATTCTGCCATTTTTGTTATTCTTATCAATATTTTCTTTACGTAACGTTATTATTGTTATATTTATTAGAATATTTATTCTATTTATTTGCTTCATGAGATTGTTGTTCTGTTAATTTTGCAATATACATCACTGCATGTACGACATCATAAGTATTACTTCATCAGTTTCAGCCAGACTTGACGCAAAGCTTCCTCGGGTTAAGGGAATTAAATATTATTAAAGAAGTGGGTCTGGTCCTTTAGCTGTTTGCTAGAAAGGTGGGTCAGGGTCCATATTTGGTTGTTGGAAAGGTGGGCTAGGTCCCTTAACTGGTTATTCAAAAGGTAAAAGGTGGGCTAATTCCCTTAACTGGTTATTCAAAAGTGGGCCAATTCTGTTAACTGGATGTTCAAAAGGTGGGCCAATTTCATTAACTGGTTATTTAAAAAATTGGATAATTCCATTAACTGGTTATTCAAAAAGTGGGCTAATTCCCTTAACTGGATGTTCAAAAAGTGGGCTAATTCCCTTAACTGGTTATTCAAAAGGTGGGCTGATTCTGTTAACTGGTTATTCAAAAGGTGGGCTAATTCCCTTAACTGGTTGTTCAAAAGGTGGGCTGTTTCCCTTAACTTGTTGTTCAAAAGGTGGGCTGTTTCCGTTAACTGGTTATTCAGAAGGTGGGCTAATTCCGTTAACTGATTATTCAAAAGGTGCGCTAATTCCCTTAACTGGTTATTCAAAAAGTGGGCTAATTCCCTTAACTGGTCATTCAAAAAGTCGGCTAATTCCCTTGTCTGGTTATGCAAAAAGTGGGCAAATTCCCTTAACTGGCTATTCAATAGGTAGGCTAATTCCCTTAACTGGTTATTCAGAAGGTGGGCCAATTCCGTTAACTGGTTATTCAAAAAGTGGGCTAATTCCCTTAACTGGTTATTCAAAAAGTGGGGCAATTCCCTTAACTGGTTATTCAAAAAGTGAACCAAGTCCGTTAACTGGTTATTCAAAAAGTGGGCTAATTCCCTTAACTGGTTATTCAAAAGGTAGGATAATTCCCTTAAATGGTTATTCAAAAGGTGGGCTGATTCCCTTAACTGGCTATTCACAAAGTTGGCTAATTCCCTTAACTGGGTATTCAAAAGATGGGCTAATTCCCTTAACTGGTTATTCAAAAGGTGGGCTAATTCCCTTAACTGTTTATTCAAAAGGTGGGTTAATTCCCTTAACTGGTTACTCAAAAGGTGGGCTAATCCCCATAGCTGGTTACTCAAAAGGTGGGCTAATTCCTTTAGCTGGTTATTCAAAAGGTGGGCTAATTCCCTCAGCTGGTTATTCAAAAGATGGGTTAATTCCCTTAACTGGTTATTCAAAAGGTGGGCTAATTCCCTTAACTGGTTATTCAAAAGGTGGGCTAATTCCCTCAACTGGTTATTCCAAAGGTGGGCCAAATCCCTTTCCAGTTGATAAATTGTGAAAATAGGGCGGTGTCATTTAAATATCTTTTTCACTTAAACTACTGTACCAGAAACGATTAAACTTGCACAAAAGCCTCTTAATTTAATGTAAAAATCAAGGCTATTGAAATTATGGCCCGGGAAGAGGCCAAATTGGGGGATTCAAGTTTAACGCTGGAACTTGTAAGACAAAGGTTAATTACATATTTGCGTGTATAGCAGAGAGGCCTCAAGAAACATGTTGATTTTGTTTGTAAAATGCAGTTACTGATACTTGTGGATTCCACGAAAATATATCCGATTACCAACCGTCCATCTTTCATTCCACTTCTCGAATCCATTTATTTGTAGCTTGAAGGGACCACGTGTCATATTTATTTACCTTCGAATATTTGTAACATTCTCTTTTTTTATGGGCGCGATTTCCCGTTGCTACTGCAGATTGGACATGGAAGAGGCTGAGAGCAATCAGGCCTAATTTCACCTCGCTTATTCTCTCTTCTGAGGTTCCTCGTGTTTTCTCTCTTTATTTCGGTCTTCTGTCTCTTCGTGTTTTCACTCTTTTATTCTCTTTGTATTTTTCGTCTCCGGGATTTTGCCTTTGTGCTCATATCGCATCCGAGTAACGGCATTTGTATTGATAGAAAATTGTATTGTTTCTGTGTTTTGTATAAAAAATTGTATTGTTTCATCTTTCGTAATTATTAAAGTGTTGTTGCTATGTTTTATATCAAAGAAATTGTATTTTTCTGTTTTGGTTTCATTTGATTTTCCTTGTGTTCTCCTCCTCCTCCTCCTCCTCCTCCTCCTCCTCCTCCTCCTCCTCCTCCTCCTCCTCCTCATCCTCCTCCTCCTCCTCCTCCTCCTCCTCCTCTTCTTCTTCTTCTTCTTCTTCTTCTTCTTCTTCTCCAGATAACGGGTTCTTTTCCAAAAGTTAGCGTTGATGTTATTGCTTTTATCACTCAATAAGGGCAACGAGTTTTTCCTGTTTATTTCTTTCCTCTAATTTTTTTGTGAGTCGTTCCTTGGCGCTCATTACTAGAGTCATATATATGCCTGTATCAGCATAACGGGAATTGTATAATTTTCTTTTTATTAGTTTGTATTGTTTTTTCGGGTGTGTTACACCGTTAGCTTTTATTACATTTATTGTTTCAAGTTTCACTATACCCTAATGTTATTGCTGGAATATTACTGCGATGAAAGAAATTACCTTACGTTGTTATCGTAATTATTTTAATTTTTTTCGTTGATGCCGTCTCTCCTCCTCCTCCTCCTCCTCCTCCTCCTCCTCCTCCTCCTCCTCCTCCTCCTCCTCCTCCTCCTCCTCCTCCTCCTCCTCCTTCTTCTTCTTCTTTCTTCTTCTTTTTCTTCTTCTTCTTCTTCTTTCTTTGAGGTCGTGCAATTGCATGTATCTACAATGCTTATAAATTTTTTTTCAAGGAATTCCGTCCCAATCTCGTTACTCTTAAGCAAGGAGAGAGAGAGAGAGAGAGAGAGAGAGAGAGAGAGAGAGAGAGAGAGAGAGAGAGAGAGAGAGAGAGAGAGTTTCGGCATTTCTCACGAATACGAATTGTAAGGCTTAAAGTCTTACGAAGCTGTTCAAGTCTTGAAGTTGAAGCATTTGTTAGGATCAGCCTTTCGTTCGTTAGACTTTTTTTTTTTCTTTTAACTTTTAGCGTGGGCTGTTATGTTGTTCCTAATTTTCGTTTTAGATTTTTGTAATTATGTATATGTATATATAATATATATATATTATATATATGCATATATATATAATGTATATCTAGATATATATTCATTATATATACAGTATACACATATATTTATTTTTATATTTATGTGTATAATAAATATATATATATATATATATATATATATATATATATATATATATATATATATATATATATATATATATATATATATAAATTTGTGACTACTGCCGGATCGAACTCGGTCTTCAGTGAAATGCCAGGGCTCTACCAACTGACCCTCCGCGTGGGTCACTTGATAGCGGCCTGGCCTTTCATTTGAGAGGCTGGGGTTCGATCCCGATGTGAGTCAGAAATTTATTTCTGTGAAACACGTGCTGATGTGTTTGATAGTTTCGTATATATACATGAAAAATTGTTGTCCCTAGAATATATTAACCTTTTGGCCTTTCTGGGAGTGAGGTTGCACGCCCCAGGCCCCTTTTGTGAAGGACTTATTATAGTGTTTTGCTGTACGATGCGAAAAATTCACTGCTATTAACACGTTGAAGAAAGCTAATTTACTGCTTTGGAGAGGAGAAATTTGAAAAGAATAACTGCTTTCTTGGGAGAAAGTAGGAATTTGCTGCTTTCTTCTGCTAAGGGACTTTCCAAAAGTGGATCTTTAGTTTTCTGTAAAAGAAAACTATTGTGTTGCAACTTTGTCTGTCCGTCCGCACTTTATTCTGTCCGCACTTTTTTATGTTCCGTACTCCAGATCTTAAAAACTTATTGAGGCCAGAGGGCCAATTTGGTATGTTTGATGACTGAGGGTGGATGATCAACATGCCAATTTGCAGCCCTCTAGCCTCAGTAGCTTTTAAGATCTGAGGGCGGACAGAAAAAGTGAGGACAGAAAATGTGCGGACGGACAGACAAAGCCGGCACAATAGTTTTCTTCTACAGAAAACTAAAACGTGGAAATATCGAGAACTCATGAAATACCTGCGGTTTGAGGTTAATGATCCACGGATTTTGATTGCACTAACTTTCCGATCGACCGCATTCTTAGAAGTGGCGAGAAGTCAGTGATGTATATTTACGTATTTACGTGGCTTTTGTGATCTAGAGATTGTTCGTTGGTGTTGCAGTGATTCGCAAGTACTTGGTGAAATGTAAAGGCTTGTTGCTGTTCGTCATTTTATTGGTTTAATAGGTTTGCTGATCTATTTGTATACGCGTCTATTTTATATGTATGTATGCATGTGTATATATATATATATATATATATATATATATATATATATATATATATATATATTTATGTATATTGCTTATATATTTATATATATATATATATATATATATATATATAGTATATATGTATATATATTGATATATATATATGTATATGTATATATGTATATATTTCACGCCAAGAATTAACGAGTTGAAGAGCATTTTCCATAACACTGCTTGTAACCCCTTCCAAAATTTTTGGGAATAACAGCAGACATAGCGAACGTCATCAAGAATAGGAGGAGGAGGAGGAAGAAGAAGAGGCGAAGGAGGAGGAGGAAGAAGAAGAAGAGGAGAAGGAGGAAGAGGAGGAAGAAGAAGAAGAGGCGAAGGAGGAGGAGGAGGAACAACAACAACAACAAGAGTCGCCACGGCTCGTAAAGTGACCTAACTGTAATCATCAATGCAATGTTGCCTGTAATGATGGCCGTCGGCTTCTGTCACCATTAATCTCGGGTGTGGCTTCTCTGCGGCAGGAGCTCATTACAGGAGGCGGTGATGTCGCTGCTTCTGCTTCATTTCAATCGTCGTTGCCCTAAGGTTTTCGTTTATGTGTGTGTGTATATATATATATATATATATATATATATATATATATATATATATATATATATATATATATATATATATATATATATATTTATGAAGAGAGTCAGCACATGCAAGATGGTAGGAGTGGCGCAGTGTGCATAGGTGGCCTAGGCACTCTGCTGATAAGCTTTTTGTGTAGTTATGTGACCTGGCTAATGCAGTGAAATTTTGTGCACAGTCACTATTGTAACTTTTGAACAGAAGAGTAACATCTGGTTTTATTTTTCCTCTAAGAACAATATTGAAGTTGCAATTTCTTGTCTGCTAATAATAACACGGAAAGTCCTTTGTTATACTGATTTATTTGGAGAGACCTGTAAACCTTTTTAATTTTCTGGAAAAGAACACTATTGTGCCGGCTTTGTCTGTCCGTCCGCACTTTTTTCTGTCCGCACTTTTATTGTCCGCCCTCAGATCTTAAGAAACTACTGAGGCTAGAGGCTGCAAATTGGTATGTTGATCATCTACCCTCCAATCATCAAGCATACCAAATTACAGCCCTCTACCCTCAGTAGTTTTTATTTTACTTAAGGTTAAATTGAACCATAATCGTGCGTCTGGCAACGATATAGGACATGCCACCACCGGGCCGTAGTTAAAGGTTCATGGGCCGCGGCTCATACAGCATTATACCGAGGCCATATAAAGATAGATCTATTTTCGGTGGCCTTGATTATACGCTGCACAGAAAACTCGATTGCGCTGAAGAAACTTGGGAGCATTTTTTACTTGTTTCAAAGTTCTTGTCAAATATGGAAGGGTGGCTTCAGTGAAATTCTACTGTAGTCACTCTATATTCACCGTCTCACTGTCGAAAGAACCTCTGTCACGATGGCCTTGATTATACGCTGTACAGAAAACTCGATTGCGCTGAAGAAACTTGGGCGCATTTTTTACTTGTTTCAAAGCTCTTGTCAAATATGGAAGGGTGGCTTCAAAGAAATTCTACATCAGTCACTCTATATTCACCGTCTCACTGTCGAAAGAACCTCTGTCATGTACAGACATACAGGTAATGATATAGCATAGCTATAAGCAAAAGTGAACGAAATAATAATTATTTTTTACTCTGCCAGGAACGAGCAAAAAAAGCCTCTTGCATTCAGACATCTGGAAGGGATTCTCAAGGAAAGAAATCTCGAAGAGTGTAATGACAAACAAGAAACAAATATAATAATACAAGAGGCATCTCTGGAAAACCGGACAAGGGAAAGTGAAAAAAGGTAGAGAGATCAGAGAATATATACTTGGAAAAAAGTAAAAGCGTAAACGAAGTACAAAAAGATTAGAGAATATTACATGGAAAAAATTGAAGACGTTTAGAAGAAAAGAATTGAAAATAAAATAGGGAAATGACCAAGAAAAAAATATATATATATCCATATATATATATATATATATATATATATATATATATATATATATATATATAT
>NC_089742.1:28173347-28180847 GCF_040412425.1 Macrobrachium rosenbergii | reverse complement strand
AATGAAAGAAAATAAGGCCATATTGTTTTTCTTGAGATTTCTTAAGGTTTTTAGACTAGGTTTAATTTGTGAAAATCCTTCCTAATTCCTTAGATATTATGGTAATTAGCGATGGCGTCCTGTGAATGATTCGCAAAGAACATTATTCACATTTTGTTATTAATGAGTAATTATGGAATTTGTGCAACAACACATTGATCTGTCTGTTATATTTGGCCAGTCAGTCTCGCGTCATATCAGTCAGTCAGTCAGTGACCAGTCAGCCTCACATCATATCAGTCACTCAGTCAGCCAGTCTGTCAGTGACCAGTCAGTCTCACATCATATCAGTCACTCAGTCAGCCAGCCAGTCAGTCAGTGACCAGTCAGTCTGACGTCATATCAGTCACTCAGTCAGCCAGCCAGTCAGTCAGTGACCAGTCAGTCTCACGTCATATCAGTTACACAGTCAGCCAGTCAGTCAGCCAGTGACCATTCAGTCTGTGACCATTCAGTCACGTCATATCAGTCAGTCAGTCAGCCAGTGACCAGTCAGTCTCACGTCATATCAGTCACTCAGTCAGCCGGTCTGTCAGTCAGTCAGTCAGTGACCAGTCAGTCTCACATCATATCAGTCACTCAGTCAGCCAGACAGTCAGTCAGTGACCAGTCAGTCTCACATCATATCAGTCAGCCAGTCAGTAACCAGTCAGTCTCACATCATATCAGTCACTCAGTCAGCCAGTCAGTGACCAGTCAGTCTCACATCATATCAGTCACTCAGTCAGCCAGTCAGTCAGTCAGCAAAATTCTCGGATGAAAACAGCAGCAGATATGTAGCTACGAGGTCAACTGGGTAGGTAAGGAGGAGGCGAATGGGCGGATAACGCATCCGGCGAGGTCATTTGACCTGAGGATGGCCCAACCCAAAGCGAGCTAATTTATCTTGGGGGCGGGGAGAGCGCCGCCCCCCCCAATCAGTGAGCACTTCCATCAGGAGAAAGGATTTTCTTATTAAAAAGTTTAAGACTCGGGAGACTAGCATTGTGCGTATTAAATCTTGCTGGCAATTCAATCAGCTCTGGGCTCCGAGATCCCGGAGCACAAATGGACGAAGTTTTCCTCTTTTTTTTTTTTTTTTTTTTTTTTTTTTTGGTCTTATTCCCGTCGTTTCAGACGGGAAACAGGGAAAGGGTCGGTCTCCTCATTCTGTCCTTTTTATACTGTGTGGGGGTGTCTTTCTGTCTGTATGTCTGAGAGAGAGGAAAAAAGACTGGCAACTTAAACTCACGAGATGTTATAGTTAAACAGTTTCGACTATGATCAAGAGACAGACTGCCTCTAACTTCAACCCTTTTTTTGTTTTAGGGCTCTAATTTCTTACTCTATTTTTTTCGTTCGAGTTCCAGCGTGGGTAGGGTAGGACTTGGGGCTGCCCTGGGGGAGCAGGAATTCAGGGGGGCGGCGCGCCCGCCCCCCTCCGTTGCGCTAGAGTCATTAGTGGAAATGCAGGAAGGGCAGCGAAGGCTCTTGAGCCGGTGGGAAGGAGGGAAGTTTGAAGTAACGGCCAATAAACTGCTGCCCACTTTCTCAAACTGCTAAGGCCTGGAAATTAGACCTGAAGGGGAAGCGGGGAGGGGAGGGAGGCGGGGAGGGGAGAGGTCGGAAGGGGGAGGGGGTGGGAGAGGAGAGGGGAGGGAAAATTCATTCTTCATTTCCTGCCATATTGATCAATTAGCAGAGCAAGGAGGGCAGAGGCAGAGAGGAGGAGGAGGAGGAGAAGGTGGAAAATGAGGATGAGGAGGAGGAGGAGTAGGAGGAAAAGGTGGAAAATGAGGAGGAGGAGGAGAACGAGGAGGAGGGGAAAGGAACAGAGGCGGGAGTATTGGATGATGATTAAGAGAAGGAGAAAAACAGGAAAGGAGAGTGATAAGTTGAGATGGGAGAAGAGAAAGAAGAAGTAGGAAGATTTGAGAAAATGAAGAAGAATGATTGAAAGAGGGGAGGTACAGAAGAGAGAAAGGTAACAGCAGCGAGAATAGTAGGAGAATTGGATAATGAGGGATAGAAGAGGAGGGCAAAGGAAAGATATGAGTTGAGGTGGGAGAAAAGGAAGACGCAGAAGAGAATGAATGGAAGAGAAGGGACAAGAACTCGAAGAGGAAGAATCAGTAGCAGATGGATTGAAGGAATTGATTAGATTAGAAAAGAAATGGAAAAGGTGCACGCTGAGAGAGAGAGAGAGAGAGAGAGAATGAAGTATCAGGAGGAGGAAGGAACTGGAAAAGGAGGATAAATTAATGGAGTAGATGCAGGAAAAGAAGAAGAGGGAAGGAGAGGATTTGATACAGGATAAATAGAATAGGAGTGGTCAGCAGAAGCGTTGTTAGTAAGAGTAGAGGAGGAGGAGGAGGAGGAGGAGGAGGAGGAGGAGGAGGAGGAGGAGGAGGAGGAGGGGGAGGAGGAGGGGAGGAGGAGGATTGATGCTCAAGAGGGGTAGCCAGAGAAATCTGGAAGGTGACAAATCAGGCGATTGGTAAAGGGGGCGATTGAGTACAGAAGGGGAAAAGGCTTAAGGAGAGAGAGAGAGAGAGAGAGAGAGAGAGAGAATGAATAAATAATAAAATTTCTTCGTGTTTTGTAAAAGATGAAAGACAAATAGGGGAAGGAAGAGAGAGAGAGAGAGAGAGAGAGAGAGAGAGAGAGAGAGAGAGAGGTTATTTTATTTTTCTTTCGGTAACATCTAAAAAAAAGCGAAAGGGGGAAGAGAAAGAATGAGAAAATGGACGGGAAAAGACAAAGGATTAGAATATTTTATGTACGTTGAATGTTACAGGGATTCTGGAAAATCTCCTGAGAGAGAGAGAGAGAGAGAGAGAGAGAGAGAGAGAGAGAGAGAGAGAGAGAGAGAGAGAGAGATCCCTTTTGTTGAAATGATGCCAAGTTTTGTACAATATATACGCTGCCGAGAACAAAGAACAAGGTGTGGAATGAGATTACTGGGGATGCTTTTCACATATTGGAATGATTTGGGCCGTGTATTCATGGTTCATAGATGACTTTTAGACTCTCTCTCCTTGTTTGTCTTTCATTTTTTAAACATGAAGAATGTTTATTATTTATTCTCTCTCTCTCTCTCACTGTTTGTTTGCTTCACATTTTACAAAACATGAAGAAATATTATTTATTTATTCATCTCTCTCTCTCTCTCTCTCTCTCTCTCTCTCTCTCTTCCCTGTTTGTCTCTCATCTGTTACAAAACACGAAGACATTTTATTATTTGTTCTCTCACATTTCTCTCTCTCTCTTTCTCTTTCTCTCTCTCTCTCTCTCTCTCTCTTCTGCTTCTTCTTCTTCTTCTTCTTCTTTTCTCTATTCTCTTCCCTTGTTTGTCTTTCATTTTTTATAGGTGAAGAAAGTTTATGATTTATTCTCTCTCTCTCTCTCTCTCTCTCTCTCTCTCTCTCTTTGTTTGATCCCGGAGAGTGAAGCGATCTGAGTCCATTTCCTGGAAAACCCAGTGAGCCTCTGTTGACCATTAATTGGCTACCTGGTTGTCAGTCAACTGTAGTGTGGTGCAGTCGAGGCTGTTAAAAAAGCGAGAAGACACTTGACTCTGGCTGTTGTCTTTTTAGTTCTCTGTTAAAGAAAACTGTTGTGCCGGCTTTGTCTGTTGTAACGCCAGTTTTAGTAACCGTTATTCAATCAATCAATGTACGTATGTAGGGGGAAGGGTGAGTGGTGGTTTGTCTGTGTATTGGGAAGGGGGAAGGAGGATTAAGGGATGGGGAGGGGGAAATCATGTGCATGTTCTTTTATTTTTCATTTCAATTTTTTAGTTTTCCGTAAAAGAAAACTATTGTGCCGGCTTTGTCTGTCCGTCCGCAGATCTTAAGATCTTAAAAGCTACTGAGGCTAGAGGGCTGCAAATTGAAATTGCAGCCCTCTAGCCTCAGTAGTTTTTATTTTATTTAGGGTTAAAGTGAGCCATAAAAGTAAGTATATCTTAGTTTAACCAGACCACTGAGCTGATTAACAGCTCTTCTAGGGCTGGCCCGAAGGATTAGATTTATTTTAAGTGGCTAAGAACCAACTGGTTACCTAGCAACGGGACCTACAGCTTATTGTGAATCCGGAACCATGGATTACGAGAAATGAATTTCTATCACCAGAAATACCTTCTGATTCTTCATTGGCCGGTCGGAGAGTCGAACGCTGGGCCACCAGCGTGCTAGCCGAGAGCTCCACCCACCCCGCCAATGAAGAACTGCCATAACCGTGCTTCTGGCAACGATTTGGTGGTTAAAGTTTCATGGGTCGCGGCTCATGCAGCATTACACCGAGACCACCGAAAGATAGATCTATTTTCGGTGGCCTTGATTATACGCTGTAGCGGCTGTTCAGAAAACTCGATTGCGCCGAAGAAACATCAGGAAATAGAATCTATTTTTTGAGAATTTCTTTCGTACTACTTTTTAACTTGAAGAAATATTCTTTCCGCTTAATAGTTTCTAATAATTCACTGACGTCCACACCCCGTTATGTTCCCTGTGTCAGGTTATGCCACCTTTATCACCTCCGTTTGCACTTTTCCATTACCTTTATCAGGTTATTCATACCTTTGTCAGTCGAATAAATAATTTAATTATCTTGTTCCTAAGATTCTGTTGTCTCGTTCAGGAAGTTAAAATCAAAATTAATTTGCGAATTGCGTCACTTAATATATCCTCTTCTGTTTCTTATGTCCGGTGATTCGAATTATTTTGAAGAATCCTTTTATGTGATTTATATTCTTTCATTTCAACTTTATCAGGGGGGAATTACGTCTTCCAACTGACAATACCTCACATCCTCTGTCAGATGATTTATACCTTTGTCAGGTGATTAATACTCCCGTGTCACCTGGTTTGCGCCTCCTCGTTACGACAATCACCGAGTGATTTATATCTTTGCAAAATCACCCCCAGGTGATTGATTCATATTTCGGGTCTCTCGCCCCGCCAGGTAACCTGATCACCAATAAACGGCGTGATGGATGATTCTGGCGCAAACCTGTTGGTCTCATTAGGTATCATCGCATTTGGCGGATCATCTTATGAAGAGTGCGAGAATCGTTTTAATTTTCTTTTTTTTTGTTATTTTTGTCTACGAAGGTAATCTTATTCTGTGGAGTGGCGTACGCAGGCAATTAGCATGCTTGCTTTTTGCTTTTATTGCACAGAGCTTGCGCCTGTCAGAGAATGAAGTTTTCATTGAGTCATTCTTTTGTAAGTGATGATTTCGGATTAAGTGACGCTCCTATTCTCTTTCACTTTCCAAGATATGCCAACAATATTTTCTTTCGTTTTTAGTTTTCTGTGAGATGGCTTTGTCTGTCCGTCCGCACTTTTTCTGTCCGCACTCTTCTGTCCGCCCTCAGATCTTAAAAACTACGCAGGCTAGAGGGCTGCAAATTGTATGTGGATCATCCACCCTCTAATCATCAGGACATATCAAATTGCAGCCCTAGCCTTGTAGTTTTTATTTCTCGGCCGGCGTTAAAGTTAGATATGATCGTGCGTCTGGCAACGCTACTGGTTAGGCTACCACTGGGCCGCGGTTAAAGTTTAATGGGCCGCGGCTCACACAGCTTTATACGCTGTAAAGAAAACTCGATTTCGGCGCATTTTTACTCGTTTATTTTCCTTGTTTATTGTTCATGTGGCGACTTATATGAAAATGATAACAGAATATAAGTTGCAAAAAGTGTCAATTTTTTTATTTGATAATTAAGATCACAGCTGAAAATATGTGCATGTAATACGCACTTATAGATACATAGAAGGATTGGTAGACAGAGAGAGTTATGCACGTCAAATGTTACAAATATAAAGCGTTTATTCGAACGGATTGGAACTAGTAATTTTTATGAATTTTTTTTGACGTAAAATCGTATTCTTTTGCAAAGTAAACTGAAATATTTCGGCTTACTTTTTGATACACAATAACACACACACACACACTAGAGAGAGATATATATATATATATATATATATATATATATATATATATATATATATATATATATATATGTGTGTGTGTGTGTGTGTGTGTGTGTGTGTGTGTATTTTTTACGTATTCTAAGTCTAGCAAACAAGTCCTGGAAAAATGATAGGTTAGCTAACTTAACCATCGTAAACTAGCGTTACAAAACCTGTGGTCATCAAAGCCAAAAATAAACACACGCGAACCCACTCATCACAAGTTATTTATAGACAAAGCGACACCATTGTTTTGCATGTTATAAACAAAACAATGGTTTTTTTTCTATTGCACGCGCCGGGGAACCAGGAGGTTAGTTTTTTCCTCTCTCTCTCTCTGCCCACAAATTACAGCTTGCTTGCTCATCTTCGTGTAAGTTGGTGTTTTCTTAATAAATACATTCAAGAAGCATTAAGACTGCGTGGGTTCGAGATGATATGTTATTCTGTTCTAAAGTGATGGAAAAATTGTCCTAATTGTCCTAATTGTTATTGTTTTGCCTCATGTTTCTGTTGTTCCAACATAAGTATCTCTCTCTCATTCTGTTTTTAATATGTCCAGAAAATTATATATATATATATATATATATATATATATATATATATATATATATATATATATATATATATATATATATAGTGTGTGTGTGTGTGTGTGTGTGTGTGTGTCCGTGTGTGTATATATAAATAGATAGATAGATATGTATATATGTATATATATATATATATATATCACTGAAAATCTCCATTTGTACTAGTAACACGAATCTGCACATACCACCATTTCCCCCCAAAGACACCTTTCTCTCTCTCTCTCTCTCTCTCTATCTCTCCTTCGCCTTTAATTACTACTCTCCTTGATCCCTCTCTTTGAACTCAAGCCCGGCTAAAGTGTTCCGCGACCGGGAGCCATCGTCCATTTAATAATATTAGAGACACTGCTCCGTGTTCCACGGAGGGACATTTCCTCTCTTATTTTTGCTCTACTTTTTTTTCCTTCAATGTTTTGTTGATTTTGTTTCGTGTCGTTCGCAAGATGTTTTCATTTTTTTCTCTATTTGTTTTTTTTTCCTTTTTGTTGTATCTTTAAGTGGAATCTAAGTGCTCTGTTAGAGAGAGAGAGAGAGAGAGAGAGAGAGAGAGAGAGAGCATCATCCTGCACAAAGGAAGTGAAGCAGACAACAAGGAGTCCTCCCTGTCTCTGAATTCTGGGAATTTAGTTTATACTGTCAATGTACCTTTGCAAATAGTAATGGCCAAAGGACAATGAAGTTAGGTCACGGATATTAGGGAAACAAATTCTGTAATATCACAGAAGAAATGGCCAGAATGTTAGTTAGGTCATATATTAGTCACCATTCTGTAATATCTCTCTAGAAATGTTAGCAACATACCTTTGTCACCATTCTCTAAACTTATTTACTCTGTGCAATTCTGTACCCTCCTAATCTTTATCGTTTTGAGCAAATGTCTCCCCTGCCCCTTCAACTAGAACCGCTCC
>NC_089742.1:28143347-28170847 GCF_040412425.1 Macrobrachium rosenbergii | reverse complement strand
TCGTATCTATAACCCGGGAAGACTTATTTTGGCGTTGGACTTTTGTGTACGTTGTGGTGTATAGCAAGGCCTGTGCTTTGTGCCCTTTCTGTTTTTTTGTTTATGTTTTTATTCCTACTTTCATTTTGTGTCTTTTTGGGTACTTACATGTATTCTTTTTCTTCACGTTGAGGATTACTTTTCTTAATTATATCCGTTGTTGTGGTATACAGCAAGGCTTGCGCTTGGAACCCTTTCTGTTTTTTGTTTATCTGTTTATTCATGCCTTCAGTTTGTGTAATTTTGGGTGTTCATGTGTATTAGTTTGGTTTGCTTCACGCTGGGAATAACTGTAATTATTTGTATTCCCTCTGTCTGTTGTGCCATACAGCAAGGCTTGCGCATTGAACCCTTTCTGTTTTATATTTATAAATTTGCTTCTACTTTCAGTTTTTCTCGCTGAGAATAACTTTTCGTATGTTTCACCTTTGTGTGTTGTGGTATTCAGCAAGGCTTGCTCTTGGAACCCTTGCTGTTTTTTTCTTTATGTATTTATTCCTACTTTCAGTTTGTGTCCTTTTGGGTGTTTATATGAAATGATTTACTTTTTCACGGTGAGGATTACTTTTCTTATTTGTATCTTTTACAGGTCACAAGTCAGTTATGTTTGGTAAGTAGTTTGCTTTGTTATTGAAGAGCCAAATTGTTTTATAGTTATTGAGAGTAATTAAGCCCATTTACCTGTGGATTCTTCGAGCGTTTCTCACACTAAAATGACTTGTTTTGTATAGTTTTATAGATAAACTTGACTTTACTTTGTCACTGAATTTTTTTCTATTTTCCATGTATAATTATAGCTTTTTGCATTTCAGTAACTAGGAAAATATAATAAAATATAGTAAATTAGGTACGATTTTAGAATTATGCTAAAATCTTACCTAATTTACTATATTTCATTATATTTCCCTAATTACTGAAATGCAAAAAGTTATAATTATACATGGAAAGCATGAAAAAATTAATGGCGAATCATACATGAAAAATATGAAAAATTAATGACAAAATAACGTCATGTTTATCTATAAAACTATACAAACATTCCTCTTCAGTCAATACTAATGCTAATAATAATAGTAGGATTTCTTTAATGGATTCCTCAAGCTGTACCTATGACAAAAAATCCACAAAGATTCTTTTTCAGTTAATAACACTGCTGGTAATAATAATAGTTCTTTCACGCTTCGAGTCAACATTCTAATCACTATTACAAAAATAACGGGCGTACATTTGTTTGGCCTGACTCACTTCCCCATTTCAGGGACACGAAAGGAAGAAAGGAAGAAAGAAAGAAAGAAACGTGAGCTTGCATTAGCATCAGATAATGCGTGGAATGTCCGGCGTTCTCTTCTCGCGTCATTTTCGTTTGATAGATATCGAATTCCTTCAAAATTTTTTTTATTTTATTTTGCACTGAATTGTTGATTATCAAGGGAATTACGTGTAGGGTAAGATTAGTGGTCCACCTTTTTTGTATATTTTTTTATTTGTATTTGTGTTTGTCGAATTAAATATCAAACTCTCGATTTCATCTTTTAGTTCTCTGTAAAAGAAAACTATTGTGCCGGCTTAGTCTGTCCGTCCGCACTTTTTCTGTCCGCCCTCAGATCTTAAAAACTACGGAGGCTAGAGGTCTACAAATTGGTATGTTGATCATCCACCCTCAAATCATCAAGCATACCAAATTGCAGCCCTTTAGCCTCAGTAGTTTTTATTTTATTTAAAGTTAAAGTTAGCCATAATCGTGCTACTGGCAACGGTATAGGACAGGCCACCTGGCCGTTGTTAAAGTTTCATGGGCCGCGGCTCATGCACCATTATACCAAGACCACCGAAAGATAGATCTATTTTCGGTGGCCTTGATTATACGCTGTAGCGGCTGTACAGGAAACTGATTTTACTTGTTTTTTTGTTTTTAGATGTGATTTCACGGGTCCAGAATGGGATGAAATGATTTGTTTTTCCATTATTTTGAAATGCTGGCTATGTATTGTAGTAAGATTTTTTTCTGTTTATATATGAGCTTTATATACGCATACACAGTCACACACACACACACACCTATATATATATATATATATATATATATATATATATATATATATATATATATATATATATATATATATATATATATATATATATATATAATCTTATAAAACGTGTGTGTAATTTTGTAGAAAGATTGCACTGCAAATGTGTTGCTGATATTGATAAAGCTTTTGCAAATAACCTCTTGACGCTAATGTAGGAAGGAGTGAAATTAATTTTTGTCGCAAATGAAACATTGTTACAAAAAAACCTACGCTGGTAATAGACCTCTAGCACTTAAAATAATATTACAAATAAACCTACTGACGCAAATAAAGTTATATTACAAACAACGCCGTCTTGTAAATAATGCCTAACGACACAAGCACGCCAAAAAAAAAAAAGGGACTCTTGGTGCAAACGAATATTACGAAAAACAAATAAATAACAAATAAAAATGCGCTGGTTAATCGGCGCACCGAGTTTAATAATAATAACAGTGCTAATAATATCTCACCCATGACCCATGAACCTCTCAGCCGCGGCTCATGGAACTTTCTAGCACAAGATAGTACATATTTGTTGAGCCTATAGCGGTGCCAGACGAACGATAATGGCTAACTTGAACTTAATAATAATAATAAATTATTGAGGTAAGAGGGGCTGCAATTTGGTGTGTTTGATGATTGAGGTGGATGATCAACATACCAAATTGCAGACATTTAGCCTCAGTAGATTTTCATACAAATAAAAAAACATTAGTTTTGTGCAATATGCAGTAGACTGGCCTGGGTACCCATTCTTAATTGGTCACTGGTGCAGTCACGCGAGGCACAGACCAGATTATCTCTCTCTCTCTCTCTCTCTCTCTCTCTCTCTCTCTCTCCACATGGGCGAGTAAATGGAAATGAAACAGAGAAACTGATGATAAAAATCTAAAACACTTGAGGGTCTTTGGGGACGAAGAGGAATCAGCAGGAGGTGGGGACCATTTTTAGAATAAACAAGGTAAATACAGTATATATAGTATATATATATATATATAGATATATAGATATATATATATATATAGATAGATATATATAGATAGATAGATAGATAGACCAAACGATAAATGCAGGTACTGATTCATATATATAAGAAGATATATATATATATATATAAGAATAAAAAAAGAAAGAAATATATATATATAGATGTATATATGTATATATTATGTCGAGTTATTGAGAGGGTGAGAGAGAATATTTGTAACGTTTCATGATAATGACGCTTGCGAACTTGACAAAATCTGTGTGTGCAAAATGAATGAGAGCTGGTGTGTGTGTGTGTGTATGAGAGAGAGAGAGAGATCCAGAGAGAGAGAGAGAGAGAGACCCCTTGAGAGAGGCTAGACCTTAAAAGTCGAGTCAAATGAAGTGCAGGGATCTTAAGCTGCGTTAGATGATAAATGACTGCCATCAGACTGTGTCTTGGGGATCTGGGTACAGTGGTCTCTGGGAGACCTGTCAGAGATTCTACTCTAATCCTGGTGATAATAATGTTATTGATAAATATATAGATGTAAATATATAGATCTATAAGTAGACATAAAAATATATAGATATATCTATATCATGAGTTTACAATATATATATATATATATATATATATATATATATATATATTTATCTATATATGTATATGTGTGTGTGTGTATGTGTTCAATGTTTACTTTATAAATATATAGGTTTAAAATATATAAACATATATATCTCAATGTGTTGATTTATCTATAAATATTTAGATATAAATATATAGATATAATTATATAAATATACATACATTATATCTATATATATATGTATACATATATACTCATAGATACATATATATATATATATATATATATATATATATATATATATATATATATATAGTGTGTGTGTGTTATTGGTAAATTTATAGATATAAATATATAGATTTAAATGTGTAGATATAAGTATATAGATACAAAATGTATAAAGGTAATGATTGATGATGAGGATGATGGTGTAAATTAACAAAGTATATGAGTTGATGTTATTTTGTAATCTGTTGTTAATTGACAAAGTTATCGAGATATTAAGAATTTTTATGGGGGGATGCTCTATCTCACAAAAGTAAATAAGGAACACTGAGAATTTATACTTATACAAACTGTCTCTCTCTCTCTCTCTCTCTGGAAAAGTAATAAAGGAACAAGTAAATTTTAAACTCAGATAAACCTCTGTTTCTCTCTCTCTCTCTCTCTAAATCTCTCGAAGATCAAATTATATTTAAGAACGAAAAGAAAAAACCCAAAAGAAAATGGCCAGATTGACAAAGCTTTATCAAGATCCAAATGGAAATTTATTATTGACCAACGCCCTTCATAATTGTTCTTTACAAATACCAAGTTTGTATGTGTGTGTATGTGTTGTTTGTGTGTGTATGTGTTGTGTGTGTATTTGTCGGTGTACAGATTCTTCTTCTTCTTCTTCTTCTTCCCTGTGCATCATATCCCACACTGTACTTAAACACTGTACTGCCTCTTATTTTCATACATTATAATTCAAACCGTCTTCAATGGCGACCAGTTCATTTATTTTTTTCGGGGTCTAATTTTAAAGGGTCTCTTCTGAAAAATTTATGGTTGTCTAGAGAACGGTATTACGATTCTTTTTCTCCTAAATTATCCTTTGTCCCTACCTTTGTCTGGAGGGCGCCGGGACCCCCGGCAACCTTTATTCTCCCCCCTCCTCCCTCCCTTGGAATGTTCTTGACCACCAACGATGGGGCCACCAGGCAAGACGCTTCTGCAATTTCTCCATTGTCCCGCCTATCCTTGATGAGTTTACATGTTGACGTATAGAGAGAGAGAGAGAGAGAGAGAGAGAGAGAGAGAGAGAGAGAGAGAGAGAGAGAGAGAGAGAGGGGGGAAGGGTAGAGAAAATGCTTTTCTTGAGATGGGAAAGAAAAAGGAAAAAATAGGTAAGATTGATTGTAAATTTTCTGAGAGAGAGAGAGAGAGAGAGAGAGAGAGAGAGAGAGAGAGAGAGAGTTGGAGAAAAGGTGATAGATGGAGAAAATGCTATATTTGAGATAAACAAACAAGATCAAATTTAATTAAGAGAGAGAGAGAGAGAGAGAGAGAGAGAGAGAGAGAGAGAGAGAGAGAGAGAGAGAGAGAGAGAGCTATGTCGATTGTAAATTATCTGGCGTGGCAAGTACCTAGGTCACTGACGCTGGGGAAAGAGCAGTAGGAGAATATTTGAAGGAATATTTATATGGCACGGCCATAAAATACGGACATTCCTCTATTTGACCTTTGACCCCCACTGCACTTGCATTATTGGAACAGAGCATGGAGATTGAATTCCGGACCGTATAGATATAATCTCGAAAAATTAGTAGACAAATATTAAGGTGAGTTGTTATGGGAGTGATCTTTTCTAGAGGATAAAATTTGGTGGTCTTGGGTGGTCCTGGAACTGGACATCTTAATTTTCGGTTGTTGGAAGTTAGGACAAGTTGGATACTTGGGTTCGTAGTTGGTTTTAAGAAGGATAGCTGTGATAAATTAGTGTCTGTAGATATTTTAGTAGGAATAATTAGATAAGTCATCACACATGTATCACCAAGGAAAATTATACAAATATATATATATATATATATATATATATATATATATATATATATATATATATATATATATATATATATATATATATATATATATGTATATATATATATATATATATATATATATATATATATAATATATATATAAAAACAAAAGAACAGAAGATACTGTTAAAGTCCTGGTGAATGAACCTCTTATAATGCAGAGGTCACAAGGAAATATCATCATCATCATCATTGTAAGGTTGTACAATGAGATTCTCTCCGGTATAAATAATTCAGCTAATAAGACATTCACCTGGTAAGTCTTGTCGTGGCTAACTTAAGGGAGCCCTTGTTCTCTCTCTCTCTCTCTCTCTCTCTCTCTCTCTCTCTGTCCTTAGCGTAGGATGAATTATGTCCTTGATGGTCTGATATGTCTTGGAAGGTGAATCCCATCCTGTAGGATTCGTTTGAATTGTATTCTTGAAGGATTCGTTGTGAATTTTATCATTTAGGATTAATTTTAAAGTTCACTTTGTAGGATGAATTGCAGTCTGTTTCTGATTTTTTTGACGTCGTAGGATGAATTATATTTTTGTGACTCAGTTTTTGTGTCTTGTAAGGTGAATTTCATCCTGTAGGATTCGTTTGAAGTGTATTCTTGTAGGATGAATTGCACGCTTTTTTTTTCTGATTGAGTTTGTGTGTTAGACGTAGGCCTATCTTTTAGGCTGAATTTCATCCTGCAGGAGTAATTGAATCCGTATGATGATTTAGTGTATCCTGTGGGATGAATATTTATATCCTATAGGATGATTTATATCCTTGAAAGTCAATTGGTTCGTGTTACATGAATTAGAACCTGCCCAGATGAATGTTAATTTATAGGATGACCTTACCATGCAAATATGTCCTTGTATTCCATGCAACTATGTCCGTGTATCCTATGCAACTATGTCCTTGTATCCCATGCAGCTATGTCCTTGTACCCATGCAACTATGTCCTTGTATCCCATACAACTATGTCCTCGTATCACATGAAACCATGTCCTTATATCCCATACAACTATGTCCTTATATCCCATGCAGGTATGTCCTAGTATCGCATGCAACTATGTCCTTGTATCCCATGAAACCATGTCCTTGCATCCCATACAACTATGTCCCTGTATCCCGTACAACTATGCCCTTGTATCACATGCAGCTATGTCATTGTAATCGTACCCCATGCAACTAGTCCTTGTATCCCATGAAACCATGTCCTTGTATCCCACATAACTATGTCCTTGTATCCCATACAACTATGTCCCTGTGTCCCGTACAACTATGTCCTTGTATCCCATGCAGCTATGTCCTTGTATCCCATGCAACTATGTCCTTGTATCCCATACAACTGTCCGTGTATCCCATGCAACTATGTCCTTGTATCCCATGCAACTATGTCCATGTATCTCGTACAGCTATGTCCTTGTATCGCATGCAACTATGTCCTTGTATCCTGTTGGATTAATTGTGTATTGTGGGAAGGATCCCTCCACTTACAGAAAATCCTGAAATCCTTACGGTAACGTAGGATTAAGCCCTTCAGACCAGATTTAAACTGAGAGACACATCAGAAACACAATAAATCCTTAGCCAAATCTCACACAATTCCGTAACGAAGAAGAAGGAGCTGAATAATCTCGATAACATCACTTATCCATTCCTTCCGCGCGCTGTTTGCATTTAAACGAGGATTCGCGTCTTAAATGCTGATTTTCATTAAGCCGGCAGTCCTTGATTTATTTGTTTATTTTTTAAGTATTTTTTTTATCAGCATTTATTTGGTCATATACCCGAATAATACCCGACGGTCGTATTTAAAAATAGACGACAAACTACGGTTCTGAAGATGTACTTCTAAAATTTTAAAACTGTTTCCGCCACCCCCCCTATTGCAACCCTTTATTTTTTTAAAGCACCTCCTTTCATCGTTCTCTTCTTCCGTCTTACGTTCCACTCTAAAGAAGAAATTGTCCGGCGTTATTTAAGACTGTTGAATGATTTAACGGGCCCCTGTATTTTTAAACTATTGGCCCCAAATTTAACATTCTAATTCCAGTCCGATTCCGAAGGGCCGTTAGGTCCTTCCTTCGTATCGTAATCTTTCATATCGTAATCCTGTTCGAAATCTGTCGTATCGTAATCTTTCTTATTATAATCTTTCTTATCATAACCTCTCGTTTGTATTCCAATCTTTCGTAGTCGCAACTATTCTTATTGTAACTCCTTGATAGTTTGTAAATTTCTTTTTTATCGTAATATAAATATATGTAATCCTTCATATCGTAACATTTCATCTTATTGTAATCCTTTATAAAAAGAACATTTCTTTTGTATCGTAATCTTTCGTATTGTAATCTTTCTTATTGTAATTCTTCATATCGTAACCATTCTTCCGTATCGTAATCTTTCTTATTGTAACCCTTCATATTGCAACATTTCTTTTATACCGTAATCTTTCGTATTGTAAACCTTAATATCCTAACTTTTCTTTCGTATCGTAATCTTTCTTATTGTAATCCTTCGTATCGTAACATTTCTTTCGTATCGTAATCTTGTTACGATTTTGAAGACTCGCATTGAGAGGGAGGGAGAGAGGGGAGAGAACTTCATTATTTTCTAAAAACACTAACGGCGCCATCCAGAGACGAGTAATAAGATAACGGTCGGCGCGCGCGCAACTGGTACGACACACAGAAAGGACCCTTATTTCCTTCTCTCTCTCTCTACACGAACTCAGTCTTTCTCTCTCCACCGAAATTTGAGAGGGAAGACTGGGAGGTCCTAAATTAATTTGTCTTAATTCAGAAAGTGGAAGAATCTTATGATTAGCAAAACGAGAAAGGATGAGAAACAAAAGAGAGAGAGAGAGAAAAAGAGAGATATCAGCCCAGCTCGCATAAATATTTTATTGTTATTATCGGGAAATTGTTTTTTTTACGGGGAAGGGAACAGCCAAATTATTAATATTATTATTATTAAGATTATTATTATTATTATTATTGGGTGAGATACACCTTATTATTATTATTATTATTATTATTATTATTATTAAAAATTATTATTATTATCCATTTTCCCAAAGAATAAATAAGATGAGATAGTGTAAGGTAAGTAATATTTTTTCTGTAATAGTATTATTATTAGATATTATTATTATTATTATTATTATTATTATTATTACTATTATTAAAAGAATATATTGCCAAATGAGAAAGAATAAGTTATATCATATTATTCTAGTATAGTATTTCATTATTATTATTATTATTATTATTATTATTATTATTATTATTATTATTATTATTATTATTATTATTATTATTATTCCTCTGCTACTACAATTATCATTACGATACCATCCAACCGTAATGGCCGCAAAGGTAGAGTCGTCAGCATATTTCCCATTCGTTACATCAGACTCACCCTGCCCTTTTATCTCAGACGAAACCCCACCCCATGGTTTAAGGTCCATGATAGGGGGAGAGAGTGACTTGATCAGTACCATCGCTAACAGCAGTAAGCATCCTGACGTCGCCGACGAGGGGCGAATTTCGTCCATAAATAAAGTCGTTAACCTTGGTTGCACAGGTTAGTTAAAATAAGGGAAACTTGTCTGTTTTTTTTTTTTATTGACGTGAAGGTTCTAGTATGTGTGGAATTGTGATTGTTGGTATCTTCGAGCGAGAGGACTATTTGGGGGGGTGGATCTAACGAAAATTTTCACAGCTACCAGAGAGATGTGGGCAGGTGACAGTCCCCGTGGTGAAACTATTTTCTAGTTACAGGTATAAGTGGCTCTCTCTCTCTCTCTTTCTCTCTCTCTCTCTTTAACTGATCTCTCTCTCTCTCTCTCTCCTCCTGTGTGTGTGTGCACAGAACAATTTGTCAAATCTCAAGTTTACATGTGGAATATATTCCAGAAGGTGGGATATGTATATGTCTCTTATTTTATATATATATATATATATGACTATATAATATATATATATATATATCTATATATAGGAAATGATATATATGAGAGAGAGAGAGAGAGAGAGAGAGAGAGAGAGAGAGAGAGAGAGAGAGAGAGAGATTACATAAATAGCAATTTAGTTCATTATTTGAATTTTTATTGATCACTTCAATGCCTGAAAGAAAAGCGGAGTATCCCCTTCACTCACCAGTTCCCAGGAATTCAGGAGAAATTCATCTGCAAATTTCCCCAGGAAAGTCCAAAGGAAGATTCCATCTCAAAAAAAAGAAGAAGAAGAAGAAGAAGAAGAAGAAGAAGAAGTCCAGCCAACGCAAGAGCATCATAAGGTGTTTAGAGTTGAACAGGAAAAATAAACAATAATATTAATAATATCAGTAACTGAATATTAAAGTAGTTCACATCTGATTGTCGTATTCAAGCAATGTTTTCACTGTCATTTCCATGAAGCTTCTGGTTGTTATTTTGGAAAAGACAGGAGCGTTTAGTAATGTCCCTTTTGTTCGAATGTAGACACTCTTAAAGTTAATTAACGTCCGTAAAAGGAAACCATTTTAAAACTTGGCAACTTTGCATGCATTGAAAACATGATCCAGTCAGCGATAAGTGGATACAAACCTGTGGCTATTGTGGATAATCGTAATAAGACTGCAGTTGGTTAGAACTACCATTGTAACATTACTTGTATTCAACAGTTCGTCTGGAATAGTTGCCGACTTGTTCTACAGACATGTTTTATTGCAGATTAGACGTAACTTAAGTTAAAGAATCTGATAACGTTTTGAAGCTAAAATCACAATGTAATTGCATCGTTTTTTTTTTTTTTTTTTTTTTTTTAGTTTTTGTAAAAAGAAAACTATTCTGATACTATTGTCTTTCCGTCCGCACTTTTTCTGTCCGCAGATCTATAAAACTACTGAGGCTAGAGGAATACATCGTGTAATAATGTACTATTTGCAGAGATAATACAGCTGTAAATATGTATATATTTAGGGATAATACATATTGTAGTAATTATGAACTATTATAATAGTTCGTTATTACAGCTTTGTGGTTCTGTGGAGAAACCAGGCCACCCACTTCGATAGGCTTCAACTGTTGATTAGAAAAATAGTACACTATTTTTTGTTATCATTAAGTATACTGGCCAAATGTATTCATGATGCACGTTAATTTAAATGTAATGCTCGCAGACCTGTCACACAAAATCCTCCTCCCATGAAAAGGTCACGTCATCCCAAATGGTGGTAGTTATTCTACATCATCTAGATTCTAATTTCAGTCTTATTGTTTTGTGTGAAATTCCCATAAACATTTCTCTCTCTCTCTCCAGAGTGTAGCTTTTTAACTACAGAGTGTATTTCCAGTGTCCAGCAGTGGCATTATGACTCCTCTCTGTCTCTCTGTCTCTGATCTCTCTCTAACCTTCGTTATTCTTGACCAGTCTTATTGTTTTGTGTGAATTACCCATAAAGACGCTAACGTTATTCTTGATATTTGTCTTATTGTTTTGAGTGAATTTCCCTCCAGTACTGACTTCGTCCTCTCTCTCTCTCTCTCTCCCCTTTTAATGTGTATTTTTTATCATGTCCAGCAGTGTGGCATTATGACTCTCTCTCTCTTTCTCTCTCTCTCTCTGTTAAATTATTGTTTTGTGTGAATTTCAAAACATCTTCTCTAGTTATTCTGACATTTCAGTCTTATTGTTTTGTGTGAAATTCCCTGAAACATCTCTCTCTCTCTCTCTCTCTCTCAAATTCTTGGAAAGACTTCCTGACATCAATGTCTTATTGTTTTGTGTGAATTTCCAAAATCTCTCTCTCTCTCTCTCTCTCTCTCAGCACTCAAATGCAAAAGTTATTCTTAAATATAATACATAGCCATGTATACTACACACTCAGTTATGACACATTTGACACACGAATCCTTTCTCTCTCTCTCTCTCTCTCTCTCTCTGATCTCATCCTCTCTGTGATGTGACATCTTTCGGTGAGACGTAATCGTTCATGGTCTGGATAATCTACCCGATAATACGCGTCTCACATACAATTAGCGAATGAAATATAGCTAAAAGTGTTCGTGAACTATCGGTGATTAGCTTAATATCAGATTAGAGCGAAAACCGTCTAATGTTGTCTACGAGTGAATTAATAAAATCAGAAAATCATGGAGGAATCAGCCAACAGTGGCAAAAGGTGGCGAAATCTAGCTTGCATCGGTGATATTCAATACGATGAATTGGCAGGAAGGGAACTTGGTTTGCTGATCATGGAGATTAATTGCAACATTGACTCAAAAAGATGTGAAATCATTCACAGACATATTGAAAGGATACGATCCTTCAAGCTGGAGCAAATCTAGTAGAAAATATAATGAAATAATAGAAGAGATACCAATGAAAGTTCAAGTTATCAAAAGACTTATAAAGAAAATCTACAAAAATCAACACATTCCATCAAAGAAAATAAGTAAGGTGGAATTAGTGAATATATTGATTGATGCAATAGGCAAACGGATGCCTAAAGCATGTAAACTATGTAGAGGTATAGCATTGTAAATCCACAAAACCTGATTAGGAAATGCTATGTTTGCCACGTACCGACACACCCGTCATGTGCTGGAAGTTGAGCAAAAATAGAAATAAAGACACAAAAATATTTTGCTCAACATGTCTAGTATGGATAGACAAGGTCATTAAATCAAGACTTAATGTACAGATTGTGGAGGATGAAGAAGATGAAGAAGATGAAGAAGAGAAGAAGAGGAAAATAGAGAAGAAAATAAGACTGAAGAGAGAGAAAAGATTAATGAAAACAAAGAACAGGATAATAGTATGGATGCAGAGAACTCATAGATTCTACATATGAGGCAATACAGCAACATACATATGAAGAAATAAATTATGACCTGATAAATCAAAAATAAAATCCCAAAGAGGTTAAAAATTCTGGATCTCCATACTGAGGGGGAATGAACAAGAAAAAAAGAAAAGAAAAGAAAGACACAGTATGCACCCTTTGAAAAAGAGGGAATTTGCAGGTTTGGTGAAAGATGTTATTACAAACATCCCAAGATATGTCACAATTATGAGATCTATGGCAAAATGTGCATATCTAGATGGCTATGAAGAGGAATGCAGAGATCTACATCCAAAAATATGTAGAAACTGGAAAGAAGGAAATGGATGTATGGCTTAATAAGAAATGTAGGTGCATGCATCCTGTAGCCATGAAAGACCAAAATCAAAATCAAAAAAATAAAATACATATAAAACCAAGGGAAAAAATGAAACAAATAAAGAAAAGAACAAAGATCATGTGATGAAGGCAAAAGCAAGCCAACAACGCATTATGAAAAGTCAGCACCACGATATGAGCCATCAGCACCTAGATATAGCACAAGGAACAAGCAATGTATCTATGATGCAAGGGGATGGTAGATATGGAGATAAGTGCAGGTTTATAACAAAGTGAATAAATATGAAGCTGGAAGAACAAATATAATGGAAAAAGTTGGATTTTTTAATGTACGAATTTCTGGAAATGAAAAAAGATCAACATATCAGAACAGGAAAGAGACATGGGA
Organism: Macrobrachium rosenbergii; assembly: GCF_040412425.1. Lineage (NCBI taxonomy): Eukaryota > Metazoa > Arthropoda > Malacostraca > Decapoda > Palaemonidae > Macrobrachium > Macrobrachium rosenbergii. The sequence continues at coordinate 28,157,553 of NC_089742.1, read as the reverse complement.
AAATCCTTATTATTACCTATATTAGATAATGGAGATAATATGCAAACAATCATAGTGATGAACGCGCAGGGTCTAGTTTCGAGTAACTCAAAGAAAGATAGAGTTCTCAGAAGAACTAACCCAAATGAAAAAAAATAGAAATATTGAATATAAGTGAAACCTGGTATTCCCAAGAGACTGGTAATGATGACCAGATAAAGGGTTTCCAAACTTATAGATCAGATAGAAAAAATAGAAATCAAGGGGAACCGCGATATATGGAGAGATGCCAATCAAGGAAAAAATCTGTGAGAAATATAGTAACACAGAATGTGAATTAATAGCGGTAGAATTTGAATCTGAAAATTAGTGAACATTGTAATATATAGACCCCTAATACTAAAAGAGTTTGACATAATAATTGAAAAACTGGATGAAATATGTAGAAATCACAAGGATTGGACTATACTCCTAACCGAGACTTTAACTTCCTTTTGTAGAATGGAAAGAACGAATAGGAGACTGTGGTTGTATTTATACATATAAAAAGAGAGCAATAGTAGTGCAGAAGATAAGAGGCAATTTGAAAAGCTATTAGATATGCTACTAGAACATAACATTCAGCAAATAAATCACCTACCAACAAGAAAGGATAATATTTTAGACCTAGTATTTGTGAATGAGGTGAACTATGTTAAAGAAATAGTATATAACACGAGTATTTCGACCATAATGTCATAGAATTAACAGTCCGTTCCAGAACATACGAAAAACAAAGAAAAGCAAGAGACGAAAAATGAAGATATGGAAAATACAATTTATAGTAAGAATATAAATTGTCAAAAATAAATGAAGAATTAAACAAAGAATGGGAAAACATATTTGTAAGTGATGATATACAGGTAAATACCGATATATTATATAAAATATAGAGGAATAGTGGAAAATATATACCAAGAAAAAGTAAGCATCAGTCACGAATTCCAAGAGACAGAAGGATCTTGTTCCAGAAAATTAGAAAGTGGGAAAAAGCTCTTGCAAAAGAAAAGAATGCATGGAAAGATGGAACTAAAAAGTAAGATAGAAAATGCAGAACAAAAAGATTATACAATCAAAAGAAAATGAAAATGGAACCTAGAAGAAATGACACTACAAATATCAAGCAAAATCCCTAAAATTTTTATTCATATGCAAAAAGATGAATAAAATAAGAGTAGAAATAGGCCTCTAAGAATTGAAGGGCGATTAACGAATGAAAAAGGAAATATGTAACATATTAGCAGAAAGATATAAGAGTGAATTTACACCTAGAATTGACAATGAAGATAATGATACAGAAATAAGAGATGAAAATACTGAATACTTTATCAGATATAGATATTACAGAAGCCGATATTGTGCAGGCTATTAATGAAATTAAAAATGGATCAGAGCAGGACCAGATGGAGTACCTGCCATATTGTTAAAGAAAGTGGTTCATTCAATCGCAAAGCCGCTAGCAATATTATTAAGGCAAAGTATAGATACAGGCAAGATTTATGATGAGCATAAATTAGCATATATTACTCCTACTTTCAAAAGTGGTTCAAGACTAGAGGCAAGTAATTATAGGCCTGTGAGTCTGACATCTCATATTATGAAAGTATATGAAAGGTAATGAAAAAATATAATGAAACATTTAATGAAAAACAGATTGTTCAATATAGGACAACATGGTTTTGTACCTGGAAAAAGTACACAAACCCAACTGTTAGTCCACCATGAAAGCATATATAAAAAAATATGATAAATGAAAAGATACAGATGTGGTTTACCTAGACTTTAAAAGCTTTGACAAGGTAGATCATAATATATTAGCGAAAAAAAATTAGAAAAATAACATTGTTGACAAAGTAGGAAGATGGATAAAAGAATTTTTGCAAAATAGAAAACAGATAGTGATTGCAAAACGATGAGAAATCGGATGAAGCTACGGTAATATCCGGTGTATTACAGGGTACGGTGTTAGCTGCATTGCTGTTTGTGATTATGATTGCAGACAGAGACAGTAATGTTAAGGACTCAGTAGTAAGTAGTGTTCTGCAGATGACACAAGAATAAGTAGAGAAATTGCTTGTGATGAAGATAGAACTCACAAAGAGATTAAACAAAATATATAAATGGGCAGAGATAAATAGGATGGTATTTAACTCTGATAAATTGAATCAATGAACTATGGTGATAAAGCAGGGAATGCTATATGCATATAAAGGACCTAATAATGAGACAATCAAACAAGGAAGCAGTTAAAGACCTTGGTGATGTTGAATAGAATATGTTATGCAATGATCAAATAGCAATTTATTGGCAAAATGCAAAGCAAAAATGGGAATGTTGTTCCTTGGCACTTCAAAACTAGAAAAGCTGAACACATGATTATGCTTTATAAACGACGACGTAGTCCATTTGAATATTGCAATATAATATGGTACCCACACTACCAAAAGGATATTGCACAAATAGAGAGTGTATAAAGGTCATTTACAGCTAGAATAGAAGAAGTTATGACCTGACTACTGGGAAAGACTACAATTCTTAAATTATATATAGTCTTCTGAAAGGAGAAGAGAACGCTACATGGTAATTCAAGCATGGAAACAGATAGAAGGGAATTACTCGAAAACATCATGGAATCCAAAATTATCAAAAGAGCAAGCAGAGTGTAGATTAATAGTGCCAAAACTATACCAGGAAAATTAAGGGAAAGCACACAGGACATTAATCCACCACGCACCAGCATCGATATCAGCAGCGTCTATTCAATGCGCTACCAGCTCATCTGAGGAACATAACAGGAGTGAGCGTAGATGTGTTTAAGAATAAGCTTTCGACAATATCTAAGATGCATCCCAGACCATCCAAGACTGAAGATGCAAAATATACGGAAGATGCGTTAGCAACTCTCTGGTAGACATCAAAGGTGCCCTACACTGAGGGAATCTAAAACCTGAACGAATTGTAAGGTCTGTAAGGTAAGGTCTCGTTATTTTGACATTTCGTCTTATTGTTTTGTGTAAATTTCCCATAACCATCCTCCTTTCTCTCTCTCTCTCTCTCTATCTCTCTCTCTCTCAAGTGTTATTCTGACATTTCCGTCAGCCATCTCTCTCTCTCTCTCCCTGCTACTCCGTTACCTCTCTCTCTCTCTCTCTCTCTCTCTCTCTCTCTCTATTCTTGACATTTCTGCCCCTCTCTCTCTCTCTCTCTCGTTATTCTTGCTATTCTTGACATCTCTCGTTATTCTTGACATTTCCGTCAGTTATTGCTTTCGTGAATTTCTCCTTAACATTTCTCTCTCTCTCTCTCCTTTAACAAACTCAAAGTGTATTTTTATCATGTCCAACAGTATGCAGTATGGCATGATGATGACTCTCTCTCTCTCATTATTCTTGACATTTACGTCTTATTGTTTCCTGATTATTCTTGACATTTTCTTATTGTTTTGTGTGAATTTCCCCCTCATCTCTCTCTCTCTCTCTCTCTCTCTCTCTCTCTCTCCTCAGCACAGCCTCATAAAGCTCCCCAGCATAAAAAAAAAAACTCAATTATAAGAATATCTGTTTTATGAGAGCCGGGCTGATGGAGGAATATAAATATATATATTGTTACTGCGCGCGTTCAACAGATGGCGTTCAAAGCGTGAGGAGAAATGATTTTTTTTTTTAGACAATACTTTTGAAGGAGTTGAAGCTCCAAAGAAATTTACGAAGCTTCCGAGTGCTGGATGGACAAGGCTAATTGGACATTATCGTGATTTACAACGGCGTGGGCTAATTATGCTACATAGGCGGAAGATGTTTTGTGTGTGTAAGATTGTATCACTCAGTATTTGCGCATGCGTGCTGATTTGATTGTCTGTGTGTGGTTACGCATATATTTGAGAATGCGTATGCACGAATGTAATCGATTGTTGAATATACATTCGCTGTTGTTTACATTTTGTTATAAATTCTCCTACTTAGTGATTATCTGTTATTATTATTATTATTATTATTATTATTATTATTATTATTATTATTATTATTATTACTTATTCACGTATTAAAAAAAGCAACTAAGTTATGAGTTTATTAGAAAAGAATAGGCATAGTTATTATTATTATTATTATTATTCACGTATAAAAAGCAACTAACTTACAAGTTTCTTTGAATGTAATATTATTATTAGTATTATTATTATTATTATTATTATTATTATTATTATTATTATTATTATTCAGGAGATGAACCATATTCATGTGGAATAAGCCCACCAAAGGGGCCACTGACTTAAAATACAAGCTTCTAGAGAATTATTAAGGTGTTCATTTGAAAGAAGTAACAGAAGGTAATAGGAAGTGTAGAAAAAGAAAAGATAAGTTTTAAGAAAAGTAAAAAATAAGTCAACAAATTAATAAATAAATAGATATATAAAAATGTAAGTTAAATGTTAGGAAGAAGAATAAAAACGTATATTCAAGGCCACCGAAAATTGATCTATCTTTCGGTGGTCTCGGTATATGCTGTATGAGCCGCGACCCATGAAACTTTAACCACGGCCCGGAGGTGGCCTATCCTATATCGTTGCCAGAAGCACGAGTACGGCTAACATTAACTTTGAATAAAATAAAAACTACTGAGGCTAGAGAGCTGCAATTTGGTATGTTTGATGATAGGAGGGTGGATGATCAACATGCCAATTTGCAGCCCTCTAGCCTCAGTAGTTTTTAAGATCTGAGGGCGGGTAGAAAAAAGTGGACAGAATAAAGTGCGGACGGAGAGACAAAACCGGCACAATAGTTTTCCTTTACAGAAAACTGATAAGAATATGACAAATGAATAGGAATGCCACCATCAACAGACAGACAACTGAATTATATTTTCTGCTCCTCCGCTGAAGCTTAATAATCACGTTTGATGATCAATTAGGTCTTAATATACGTTTAACAATTTTACCGAAATTCCATTAGGCCTTGATTGCATCCCAGCCTGATGACCTAATTGTCAGAGAGTGTCAGTTGGCGACTGATTTCGAAAGCATGATTTGTGAGTGATTTTATGCAAATTACCTGTCTGCAGGGCCGAAGAAATTTTTGGGAGAGCGTCAGTGGTGACACTGAGTGATATGGAATTAATGTCTGTTTGAATTTTCTTTCTTACTGTGTTATTGGGAGGCTGTTTTCGTCTGGTAGGAATGTAGTGGTTATGTATGTGTAGAGGTGTATAGATACTGGCGAATAATGAATTTGTTGAATATAGAATAGCTATGTATTTTGTTTAAATATATATAATTATATATATGTATATACACATATATGTGTTATATATATATATATATATATATATATATATATATATATATATATATATATATATATATATATATATATATATATATATATATATATATATATATATATATATATATATACACACACACAATGTCTGTCCATCCATTATATATCTACAGTGCCTGTAAGACTGTATTTTATGTGTATTTCATGACAGTGTTGTTTGTTAGGTATTGACTTTATCTATGATATATTTTATTGTTTGTGAATGTATAAAGCCCGGATTTGTGAGAGTGTACAAAAACTGGGACTTTCTGAAACTATAAAAATTAGGCTTTTTGGATTTTTAAACAATAATATTTTGCTTTATTTTATCTTAAAACTGCTTTACACATTGATAAATTGTACCATATATTTGTATCTGCGAAAGGTAAATAAAAACTGAGGTTAGTATTAAAAATTCTAAATTGGAGAGTATGCCAAATATAATTTGGCCTCAAAAATATCAATTTCTCTCTCTCTCTCTCTCTCTCTCTCTCTCTCTCTCTCTCTCTCTCTCTCTCTCCTCTCTCTCTCTCTCCTGTCCACTTTTTGCAGAGCTGTAAATAAAAATAATTCATTCATTACAAACTAGGTCCCAGTATAGTCGAATATATTCCAGTCAGTTTATATCCACAATTATTTTTTTTTTTACAAGAATTCCTCTTTGCCAGGTATTTATTGTCCGTCCCATCCCCATGCGCATCCGCGTCTGAAGATAAAAGATTTTATTGCGTCATCCTCAGCAACACTTTTAGAGTGATGAAGAGGCCACTTTAGATAACAAAGTTGTTCAGTTGTTCTCTTAAGGTAGGTGTGTATGTGTGTGTGTGTGTGTGTGTGTGTAGCGCTTATACCGGATAATGGTTTTTGTGTGTACCATTTTTTTTTAGATCCTGAACACTATATATTACTCTGTATCACTGACAGATGAAGGCCTTGAACACAGTATTATTTCTTGATTGAGTGGAACTAAAACTTTAGTTACGGTGGCGTTAAATACTGTCATTTGTGCCAGTCCCCCTTAACCTTGAGCCTAAGTTACTTTGTAATTATTAATTGAAAATATAATTTCATTAGTTTCATGAAGATATTTTTTCTAACCATTAACCAGTATACCAGAAATTAGGATTGCGTTTGTTTGAAGTATACATTGAAAATTTTATTCCTTAACCCTTTCAAAGGTAATTTGAGTTCAGTTGGAAAGCAGTATCAGTGTAAGTTTGCCATGCAGTCATTCCAGTGCTCTAAAAGGTAAGTTTTGAGTTTTAACTGGATGGTATGAGTTCAACTGGACGGTAATACCAGTGCAAGTTGGCCAGAGGCAACGTTTTGGTACCTATCTGGAAGCACGGGCCAGCCCTCAGAGGTGACAAGGTCACTCGTATAAACTGCTCGTGGTCAGATTCGACTTCGGTGGCTGACGTCGAGGGCGATAGGCCAGGATGTCTTCAGGATGTCTTATGTCTTTTTTTCTTTTTTTTGTGCTCGTCTCCGACCACCCTTCATGATTTATGTCCCGGCGTTTTACCGCGACAAGTATTCCGCAAGGGGCTCAGCTGGCAATTACAAGGCAGTAACCGTCAGGCTTTGACGATAAGTCATCTATCTCCTCTGTCGAGTCATCTTAATATCTCTCTTAGAGGGAAAAACAAAGAAGAAGAAGAAGAAGGGCCAAGGAAAGACCACGCTAAAGGACCACCACCTCCTCCGAGTCAGGGGAACCTCCTCCACCTCCTCCCAATCAGGGGGGACCTCCTCCACCTCTTCCCAATCAGGGGACGACCCCCCAATCAGTTGGACCTCCACCTCCTCCCAATCAGGGGGACAATATGGGACCTCCACCTCCCCCACCTCCCAATCAGGGGTCCTCCACTTCCTCCCAATCAGGGGGACCTCCACACCTTCCCAATCAAGAGGGCATCCACCTCCTCCCAATCAAGGGGGGGGGGGCCGCCGCCACCTCCTCCTAATCAGGGTGACCCTCCACCTCCTCCCAATCAGGGGGCCCTCCACCTCCTCTCAATGAGGGGGTCCTCCACCTCCGGCCAATCAGGGGGACCTCCACCACCTTCAAATCAGGGGACCTCCACCTCCTCCCAATTGGGGGGACTTCCGCTACTTCCTCCCATCATGGGAACTTCCACCACCTCCTCTCAATCAGGGGGACATCCACCCCCTCCCAATCAGGAAGACCTCCACCCCTCCCAATCAGGAGGACATCCACCTCCTCCCAATCAGGAGGACTTCCACCTCCTCCCAATCAGGAGGACTTCCACCTCCTCCCAATCAGGAGGACTTCCACCTCCTCCCAATCAGGAGGACCTCCACCACCACCTCCCAATGAGGAAGACCTCCACCCCCTCCCAATCAGGAGGATATCCACCTCCTCCCAATCAGGAGGACCTCCACAACCTCCCAATCAGGAGGACCTCCACCACCACCTCCTAATCGGTGGGACCTCCACCCCCTCCCAAGCAGGAGGACATCCACCTCCTCCCAATCAGGAGGACCTCCACTCCCTCCCAATCAGGAGGACCTCCGCCACCACCTCCCAATCAGGAAGACCTCCACCCCCTCCCAATCAGGAGGACCTCCACCTCCTCCCAATCAGGAGGACCTCCACCTCCTCCCAATCAGGAGGACCTCCACCACCTCCCAGTCAGGAAGACCTCCACCCCCTCCCAATCAGGAAGACCTCCACCACCTCCCAATCAGGAAGATATCCACCTCCTCCCAATCAGGAGGACCTCCACCTCCTCCCAATCAAGAAGACTTCCACTACCACCTCCCAATCAGGGAAACCTCCACCACCTCCTCCCAATCAGGAAAACCTCCACCCCCTCCAAATTAGGAGGACCTCCACCTCCTCCCAATCAGGAGGACTTCCACCTCCTCTCAATCGGGAGGACTTCCACCTCCTCCCAATCAGGAGGACCTCCACCTCCTCCCAGTCAGGAAGACCTCCACCTCCTCTCAATCAGGAGGACTTTCACCTCCTCCCAATCAGGAGGACCTCCACCTCCTACTCCCAATCAGGGGGACTTCCACCACCCCTTGCATAAAATAGAAAAAAAACACACAAAAAGTGACATCCATCTGACCTATATGTAAATGATTCGGATTTTACGACCTGCGCCAAGGAGGAAGAAAGGTGAGTTTGCACATTCCGTCACTTCCGGGATTCTTATTGGTCGATTACATCACACGCGGAGGCTCTTTTATCTCATTTAGCCAATCGTGTCCCAGGGCACTGAGTCCCGAGCTGGTCCGCCGCGTCCTATTGGCTGTCCTTGGGGTAGGAGCGGTGGAGGGAGGGATAGGAGGGGAGTAGGATAAGAACTGTGATGATATGTCTGTCCCAGGACCTCTCGTTGCTTGCGACTTCGAGTCCTCGAGGATCACCGAGAAGTTATGCCAACTAAGTAAGCAAGTAGGATGCAGGATACGTAAACGGATGAAGGATAATCAAGAGATTTTTGACAATTAACAACAGGATTCTCAAGAGGATTGCGATAGTATCTTTATGGTGCCAAGGAGATGATTTGCAGGGTACGGACGGTTTAGCCTTGCCATAAACTCGCCTTTGCGTGGTCTGTTTCTCGGAGCTTTTTCCAAGTATTATGAATATTTAAATAGAGAGAACCTTCTGTAATATATATATATATATATATATATATATATATATATATATATATATATATATATATATATATATATATATATATATATATATATAAGCAAAGAAAAATTAAAGGAGGAAAGTAAAAATCAGAATTAGACAGAATATAAGATCCTAGTTATAGAAAAAACTTTATTATTTGTTTTTTAAGCAGACATTTACAGAGCACACAAAACGGTACAAAGACTGCCAAGGCCACACAATTACAGGAAAGCAAGGGCATAAAACTTTCAAAGCTCACGTGATTACAAGAAGGACTAGACTTAGAACTGTGGAGCGGGTTACTGTAGTCACAACAACTTTGGCAGTTCCTTGTATGCATATCCCGTAGGCCGTAGGGGGTAGTGCTGTCAGTGCACCTCATGTGGTGCACTGTAGGCATTGCTTAAGGTTCTTTGCAGCGTGCCTTCCTTAGGCCCCTAGCTGCAACCCCCCCTTTCGTTCCTTTTACTGTACCTCCTTTCATACTCTCTTTCTTCCATCTTACTCTCCACCCTCTCCTAACAATTGATTCATAGCAACTGCTTTGAGGTTTTCCTCCTGTTACACCTTTCAAACCTTTTACTGTCAATTTCCATTTCAGAGCTGAATGGCCTCATAGGTCCCAGTGCTTGGCCTTTGGCCTAAATTCTATATTCAGTTGAACTCAGTTCCTTATAGGCATTGAGTATGGTAAAAGTAAGGAATGCGATGGCCTTCCATAAGCAACGAGAAACGTGGTGTATGTAATTAGCCTGCATGGATTATCCACTAATAAGCAAATGACATTAAAGTATATGACAGTTTATGCTGTGTATTGGCTCCTATGAGAATCATGTCACATCGCCAACCATCTGTTAAGACAAATATGAATATTAGTAAAACATCCTGCTGTATTAATATGAATACATTTATTAAATCATTGTTCCGAGAGACACGCATACGTACAACGTATGCATATCTTGATTAGATCATTTTAATAACTCGCTCCCATCAACGTTATTTCTTTCTAATGAACACCATATTCTTTGGAAGCTTGAATTTCAAGTGAATGGACCCTTTGATAGGCTTGCTCCATAACAACAACAATAATAATAATAATAATAATAATAATAATAATAATATACTCGAATCAAAAGAATTGAGATCTCTCGTACTTCCCATATCTGTTGAGAGTTTATTGAGTCTTCTGTAACCAGATCACATTAGCATTCCTGTTTTTAGTTTTCTGCAAAAGAAAACTATTGAGAGGGCTTTGTCTGTCCGTCCACACTTTTAATGTCCACCCTCAGATCTTATAAACTACTGAGGCTAGAGGGCTGTAAATTGGCATGTTGATCATCCACCCTCCCATCATCAAACATGCCAAATTGCAGCTGTCTAGAGTTTTAATTTTATTTAAGGTTAGCCATAAATGCGTGTCTGGGGAACGATATGATATGCTAACCACGTAGAGGCTGTAAATTGGCATGTTGACATCCTCCTCCAATCATCAAACATGCCAAATTGCAGCCGTTCTAGGGTTTGGTAGTTTTAATTTTATTTAAGGTTAAAGTTAGCCATAATCGTGCGTCTGGAAACGATATAGGATAGTCCAACCACGGGCCGTGGTTAAAGTTTCATGGGCAGCAGCTCATACAGCATTATACCGAGACCACTGAAGATGGGTCTGTTTTTGTGACCTGATTATACGCCGTACAGAGTGGGGCCTGATTGCGCTGAGCAAAACTGGCGCATTTTTTACTTTTTTTTTTTACATTTTTTTTTTTATTGATAAACGCCTCCCAATTCCTCATTTGTGCGTTGGTCCGGGAAAAACAGGAAGAAGAAGAAGACCAGTGGGTATCGTCAGGTTCTGTGGTAACCTTTTGATAGATGAGTATTTGAAATCTTGGCAAACAATATTACGTAAGCTTTTTATATTATCTTGTTATTGTCAGGTTCTGTGCTCTTGTACTGTATATATTTTTTTGATAGATATTGGAATTTACATATTATATATGTATATGTTACATATATATATATATATTATATATATATATATATATATATATATATATATATATATATATATATATATATATATGTATATATATGTATATATGTGTATAGAAATATGTTTGTATATGAATGATTAAGAAAATAACCATTATGCATCATGTTAAAGATATACAAGGATGTCCATTCTTCTTTTCTTCTCTCTCTCTCTCTCTCTCTCTCTCTATTACACATTATATATATATATATATATATATATATATATATATATATATATATATATATATATATATATATATATATATATATATATATATATATATATATATATATATAGAGATAGAGAGAGAGAGAGAGAGAGAGAGAGAGAGAGAGAGAGAGAGAGAGAATCCTTGCTGTATTTTTTTTCAATATGATTATTATTTTTAAGTCATTCATTTTTATTCATTTTAAATTATTACTAGTTTTATGGTGACATTTACAATATATTCTTTTAATAATACCCAATCAGCTGAGACCGAGTATGTTTAAATTCTGAATTCCCTTGAGGGAAAGTTGTTTCAAAATTATTTTAATATTTTTGCCTCAATGTTGTTGGTTCCCAGGAATAAAGTAGGAATTTATTCCTGTACTTGCTGTTAATAAGAACATTGTATTTAATCAATCAAGTCAGTCTACAGGTTTTAGAAGGAAATAGTTTTAATTCTTCCAATTTTTTTCTTCGCGATGCGTTCAGCTACTGTATTCCGACGGCGCTTTTCAGCTACCATCAACTCGATGGTTACTTTTTTTTTTTGCTGCGTTTTGCTGACAAGGGACGGACGAGGTGATGTGTTTCTCTCTCTCTCTCTCTCTCTCTCTCTCTCTCTCTCTCTCTTTGTGATCTCCGCCTCACCTCGTCCTTTTTTGACCTTTCATGGTCCGAAGAAGTGTGTGTGTGTTTGTGCGTATGTGTATGTGTATATGTCTGTGTGTGTGTGTTTGTGTAGTGGTTACCGACCTTCAACACCGCTCACATATTGGTGAAGGAGTGTGTAGGTGTTTAGGTGTTGCAAGAGGAGGAGGGGGGGAGGAGGAGGAGGAGGAGGTGGAGGTGAGGAGGTGGAGGAGGAGGAGGAGGGGGGAGGAGTATGGGGAGGGGAGTAGCATGAGAGGGGTAAGAAAGGGGAAAAGGCAGGAGTAGGGGAGAGGGAGGGGTTATTTAGAATCTTCATTATTAATATAATGACAGTGACATTAATAATTTTTTGCCTTTCCTTATATATTTAATTAACTCTAATTTCCTTTCCAATAACATTCGAATTAAGTAACCAAATAAATGGAATAGTGAAGAACTAATAAAAGAATAAATGGGATAAGTAAAAAAAAAATAAGCAAAAGTATAAATGTTCGTAGGAGCTAAATTAGCCATTGAGAATATAAAGAAAAAAAGAAGGATTTATTTACCAAAATTATTTTGTAGACAAACAGACATTACCATAAGAATGACATACAATGACATAAAATCATTTTTGCAGTCATATACGCAACATCAGCGTATAATGATGTGCTTGACATCATTGTACAGTGATATAATTTACCTGCATTGTAAAATGTCATTGTAGCGGCATACTTCTTATGAGCTTACTAGCATTGCCCAAAATATATTACCAGCACCTTCCAGTCGTAAACTTACCAGCATTGAGAGGTAGCATTAGGGCGTTTTTGCAGTCGTTAAAATGGGCGTTACGGGCGGTTTTTAACGTCGGGTGGGCGGGCATTCGTTAAAAGATAATCCCCAGTGCGCCCGAAGAATGTCTGTGTGGGTATGTCCATCACGCAGAACGTTCATTTTGGTACGTTCATCGCGAGGAATGACTAAGCGTGGGCATTCCTTGACGAGTATGTCCTGTTAGGTACGGTGGGCATGAAGGATAGACGTGTCGGGGTATTCTTCAAAAGATGCCCGGATTTTCTTGACATAGAATGCTATGCCATCTTGACGTTCTTTGCACAGAATGTTAAGAGTGGTTTGTTTATATTTAAGAATTGCCTTTGTTAATGTGTTGTTTACAAAGAATTTTTTGGGTTCATATATATATATATATATATATATATATATATATATATATATATATATATATATATATATATATATATATTTAGAAGGACAGGGTGATATAGGAGATAGCTGGTCATAATGTTTACATTTATTTTGTTATTGTCAACATAGCATTATGTATTAAAAGAGAAAACAACACAAATTAAAAACACATGGAATTTAACTTTGATCCATTTTAAGAGTCTCAACAAATTATACGAAACTTACATTAAAACAAAAGAGAGATTTAAAGCACAAGATCACAATGATTTGATAGGCATGAATGATTCGGAAAAGGGAGAAAGTGAAGAAATACGGCGGCTTCGTGAAACAGGTATAGAGGTGGTTGATTGTTCAACTTGGGCAATAACAGCTTGAAAAATAATGACTCTAAGATAAGCAGTTCGTGTAAACGGCTTGTTTGCATATTAGAAATCACAAAAATTTGTAACTAGCAGCATTAACTATTCTTGACTTCTCTGTCTTATTGCCAAACAAGCCGTTACACGAACTCCATTATCTTAGAGTCATTATTTATCACAGTCTCTGCCCGTTGAATAATCACACCACCTCTATACGGCTGTTTCGGGCTTGAGCTTCAATTTTTTCGCTGCTTCTCCTCCTTTCCTGAATCATTCAGGTCCCAGCTTTTGTTCAGCTAAAGTTTTTTAAATCTTAATTTGTTTTAATGTAAGTTTCGATTATAATTTGTTGAGACCTTTTAAAGTCGAAAGCTGAGTATTCCATGTGTTTTTAATTTGTGTTGTTTTCGTTTTAGCCTTGATGATGTCTTGTTTCTACGATTTTTTCGGCAATAAATGGTCATTTTGATGACCTTTTATTTATTGTCATTTTTTTCCTTCCTTCTATGTGCTCATGAAAGGCCCGCTTGTGCCAACGTATTCTGTCTTGTATTATATTTATATATGTATATATACATATACATTTATCTATAATATATATATATATATATATATATATATATATATATATATATATATATATTTATATATATATATATATATATATATATATATATATATATATATATATATATATATATATATATATATATACATATGCTGTATGTATAATGTTTGCATTTATTTTGTATATTGTCAACTTACATGTATTACAAAC
>NC_089742.1:28135847-28140847 GCF_040412425.1 Macrobrachium rosenbergii | reverse complement strand
TTTTATTTTTCGTTGGTTTCTAAAACTATGAAAAGTACCTGCTTCCATGGAGAGCAGTTCATTTTGATACAAAAAATAATGATGGTTGGGAATAATACTATATTCAGTAACTATAGTTTTTTTTGTTGTTATTATTTGAAATTGTGATTCTTTGCGAGTTTATTTATTTATTTTTTTTGTCTCAAGATTTTGATAAGTAGGTACTTCTGCAGAGGAGTTAATTTTGATAGAAAGCAAAATAGTGGGTTGTAATATTATTATATTTAATCCCTCTTTATTAGGATATAACATTAAAAATGATGGTAATGACTGATAATGATGTAAGTGATAACAGTAAATTCCATATTTTGTTCCGTGTACAATCAACAAATTTGCATTCTTAAATTTTCACCTTTTAGGTTAATTATGTACCTGGCAATTAGTCAACTATATTTGGGATCACAACCTCCAAATATTATTGTAACTGGGATTTAAAAATTTTTCCTTATTGTCTTTTTATTCTTTGGGCACTTGTATAGTTAACTGACCTCTCTTCGATACTTGTATTGGGTATTTGTGTAACTGAACTACTTGACAGACAGATGTGGTATAACACTGACCTATTAATTTATTTATTATTATTTTTTTGACATCTCTGAATTGCTTCATGTCAGAATTTGTCTCCAATTCTTTAATGTCTCTTGACCTGGCATTGGTATAATTGACCCCATTCCTTTTGACAACCTCTGATTGGGTACTGGTATAATTGACCCCATTCCTTTTGACAACTCGTGATTGGTATTTTAATAATTTACCCCATTCTCTTGACCACTGTGATTGGGTAATGTAATAATTGACCCGGTATAACATCCTTTATTAAATCCGTGATTGGTTAATGTTTCATCATTGACCCCTTTAATGTCTCCTTTTGACAATCCGTGATTGGGTAATGGTATAATTGACCCCATTCCTTTTGACAACTTGTGACCGGTATTTTAATAATTAACCCCATTCTCTTGACCACTCGTGATTGGGTAATGGTATAATTGACCCCATTCCTTTTGACAATCCGTGATTGGTTAATGGTATCATTGACCCCATTCCTTTTGACAATCCGTGATTGGGTAATGGTATAATTGACCCCATTCCTTTTGACAACCCGTGACTGGGTATTGGTATAATTACCACGTTCCTTTTGACAACCCTTGATTGGGTATTGGTATAATTACCCCGTTCCTTTTGACAACCCGTGATTGGGTATTGGTATAATTACCCTGTTCCTTTTGACAACCTGTGATTGGGTATTGGCATAATTACCCTGTTCCTTTTGGCAACCTGTGATTGGGTATTGGTATAATTGAGCCCATTACTTTTGACCACTCGTGATTGGGTATTGGAATAATATACCCCGTTCTTTTTGACAACCCGCGATTGGGCATTGGTATATGACCATTTCATTTTGAAAACTGGTAATTGGGTATTGGTATAATTGACCCCGTTCCTTTTGACAACCCATGATTGGGTATTGGTATAATTGACCGTGTTCCTTTTGATAACCCGTGATTGGGTATTGGTATAATTGACCCTATTCCTTTTGACCAGTCGTGATTGGGCACTGGCTCTAATGTGAGGGACATTTGGCCTGTTGAGAAACTTGTAGAAAAGAAACGTTATGTCGGGAGGGACTTGTTGGATGCTAGCCAGGAAATTTATACAAAGGAAGGTGATGCGGGAAGTTCAAAGCTCTCTCTCTCTCTCCTCTCTCTCTCTCTCTCTCTCTCTCTCTCTCTCTCTGTATACATCCATTTAGGATATGTTCACCAATGTACAGAGTTTTGATATGATTGATATGACAAGGTGTTTTCATTTTGGAAAAAGTTGCAATCTATTTGTTCTGAATTCTTATTTTTTCTTTAGAAAGACTCAGGGAAACCACTTTCTTCTTCTTCTTCTTCTTCTTCTTCTTCTTCTGCTGGGCCGAATTTGGAAGCCCGCAGCTGCTGTAAACAACCTTGACAAATGGTGCCCCATCTTTTATAATAAGCCTACGAGGAGGTGTCGAACCCGCTGTATAAATACTTGGCGAGAGACCCTTATTATTGGAAGATTAAAGCGCCCTTCAGAATACATTAATATGATTGTCTCGAGAAACCCGGTTATTTCGACCCTCCCGTCGAAGAATTTTAGTTTGAGTCTGTGTTTTTCAATGGCCTCCTGAACGCTGAAGGTTGTTTTTCCTGTTGCGGAAATATTTAGTCGACGGGAGGTGTTGTTTTCAGCCTTAAATTTCGATTGTTGTGGGTGGGAGTAAGCACCTCTGCGTGTCCTGCCCCAAACGCTGATATATTTGCTGCGGTTGGGCCGGGCGTTTTAAATACAGATTGCTGAAGTCGGGAATGCCTTTAAAAGGTGGTGAACACGGTGTCCGTGCAATAAGCTCCACCACGAGAGAGAGAGAGGAGAGAGAGAGAGAGAGAGAGAGAGAGAGCACGCTGAGGGGCCTCGCTGAATATTTGATGCGCATCACAACAATAGATGGCGCTCTCCCACGAAAGGCTGCGCGCGCTTCGTGTACTCGCATTGTTGCCAGCCCGTTTATACTTCACCACCCCCACCTCCATCTCCATCCTTCGATCATCCTTGGAGAAATGGCCTGGGATCCAATTTTGCTGCTTCTTTTTTTTGTATTCTTTTTTCTTCCCGCCCTAATCTTGCATATCTAATGATACCCGCCAAAGCTCTAAACATACTGACGTAGCGTTCCGATGACTGTGGAGATGGATATAAATAATTGATCCTCGGATAAGGGCTAGGTTTCTTCAAAGGGGTTTCTTTCGCTTTCTTTTGATGTTGGCAACAATTCGCCGGCACACGTTTTAGGAGAGGCGTCCCGGCCAGAGATTCTCATCTGTAGTTTTCTCGGTGTTAGCTGTTTTCCTCCCTTCAATTTTTCAGTTAGCACGAAGACAGAAGATCAGAAAGGAAAAGGAGAGAGAGAGAGAGAGAGAGAGAGAGAGAGAGGAAATGAATTCTTCCTTCGACAAGAAAAACACTTGATATTTCTCGTCGATTTTCTTTCTCGTCCATCGGTTAAAGAAATTTCTTTTCCAAAGTTTTATTCGCGAAAAGAAAGACGAAGATTCAAGATTTCAAACGTCAGTGTTTGGGAAAAAATAAAAGAAATGGAGGAATGTTAGAAGAGAAAAGAAAAACGAAGAATAAATGTAAAAAAGTTTTCAAACATCAAGGTTTAAAAAACGGGAAAGGAAGAAATGTTAGAAGAGAAGAGAAAGACAAAGAATGAAGTTCTCAAACATTAATGTTTAAAGAAAAGGAAATTAAGGAATGTTAGAAGAGAGAGAAAGAAGGAGAATAAAGTTCTCAAACATCAATGTTAAAAAAGTAGAAATTAAGTAATTTTAGAAGAGAAAAGAAAAGACGAAGAATTAAAATTTCAAACATCGAATGTTGGAAAAAAGTAAATAAATGAATGGCAGATGAAAAAATAAAAACAAAGAATAAAGCTTTCAAAATCAAGATTTAAAAAAAAAAGAAGTAAACGAAGGAATGTTAGATGAGAAAGCAAAGAAGAACGATGAAGATCTGAAGCACCAGCGATTAAAAAGAAAAGGGAAATGAAGGAATGTTAGAGGAGAAAA
Organism: Macrobrachium rosenbergii; assembly: GCF_040412425.1. Lineage (NCBI taxonomy): Eukaryota > Metazoa > Arthropoda > Malacostraca > Decapoda > Palaemonidae > Macrobrachium > Macrobrachium rosenbergii. Next base: position 28,137,209 of record NC_089742.1, on the reverse strand, counting down.
GAAAGACGAGGAATAAAGACCTCAAACACCAAGGCTTAAAAAAATAAATGAAGGAATATCAGAAGATGATTTCAGGAAATTAAAAAGAAAAGTTAACGATGGAGATATAACACCGAGAAGAGGGTATAGGAAATGCCAAAGAGGGCATCATTATCTCAGTAAAAGAAGAAAAAGAAGAAGAAGAAGAAGAAGATAGGGACTCCGGGGCAACGGTGACGCTTCATTGCTTTCAGAATCATTTACAAAGCGATTGCTTTCAGTCCTGCCAATAGGACGGTTTTGACTCCGTCGTGCTATTTTTTTTTTTTTTTTTTTTCGGAGATAATCGTGCCTCTTTCTCGGTAATGACGGCGCATTCTTTGATGGTCATTCCCCCCCCCCGCCCCCCCCACCCGGGGTGGGGTTAAGGGGGGGAATGAGGAATTATTAAGCGAGAAATGCACGAAGTTACGTTACCGTGTTTATTCGTGTGCTTGCAGTGTGCTTTCGTGACGGGTGTTGGTAATACTGTTCGTCGAGATGGTGTATACACACATTAATTTCTGGTCAGATATTCAAGAGATTGGATTCCCTTTTACGTTGAATATGAAAATATAGAATTAGGTGGATGTTTGTATTGTGTTATGGTGTTCTGTCACTCCGTTTATACTTTATATACTTAGTTATACTTTAAACATGAATGTCCTTAAGAGTTTAGTTAGGCTTCAATTTTATTTTTTTTTTTTTTAAGGTTTCCTGTGTGAGAGTTTTCACTGTCCTCTCTGACAAATACCCTGTTTATGTGTGTATATGTATATTATATATATATATATATATATATATATATATATATATATATATATATATATATATATATATATATATATATATATATATTATATATATATTATATACAATATTTATATATTTATATATATAGATATTAGGATATGTATGTATATATATATATATATATATATATATATATATATATATATATATATATATATATATATATATGTGTGTGTGTGTGTGTGTGTATATGTATACTAAAAGGACCTCATTCAAACTGGATGGTATCAAATGGAGTATTTATTCAGAAATGTCCTTTTTAGTAATTCTACTAATGCACGGAACAATTGTGTAATTGATAAAGTTAATATACATATATGTATACACACACACACACACACACACACACATATATATATATATATATATATATATATATATATATATATATATATATATATGATATTTGGTATTGAATGATAAGATGCCGTGGAGGCTTTCTGCACAGGGCGTTCATCTGTTATTCTAAAGTAACTGTTCCCTTTTTATTTTTGTTTTTTTGTTTTCTTTTTGATAACTACCGCTATAGTA